>NW_014040323.1:69526-82098 GCF_001186125.1 Sphaeroforma arctica JP610 | reverse complement strand
GTGTTTTGAAGGACGTATATTTCCATACATATAGTTGTGTAACTTCGCAAGTATGCGTGAAAGACCCTGTAATTTAAACTATACCAAATAGGACGAAATAACATCAAAAATTACAAACGCACACGTTGGACACTCTTTTTGACACTATTGTAATCGGGTGATACCCGAAAATCGCTTTTTCACAATACATGCCAGTTCGATATTTTGTCTCCTGAGCGCATCCTGGTCACAGGAGACGTTGTCACATATCCTGCCATAAGAGATATTGTGAACTTGATAATTCACAGGCACAAATAATTGTTCACACCTATCAATAGTATTGTCCTTGAGCTTTGTTACCATTTTCAGAGCTATCGTACCAGTAGTATAGCGTCAGTTGCAATTTATCATGTTTGCGCTCGATGCATGTTGACGCGTCTATCAAGAGCGTCAGACAGTGGTCGCAGAACCAAAAGTCAGACTTAGTGGTCGCAGTCTTAATGAATCACCAAGATTTATACGTTCAACCGTTACTACTACTGATTATTTATCATAGCATTTATTTCTATTTATATATACATTTTTATTTATGGTTTTTTATGTTTCATACCATTGGTTTGAAATATAGATAATATGCGCATATCATAGCCTTTATCCAAATATTATAATCAAGGCTAATTGGTTTTTTAAAAATAAATTAATAAATAAATAAATAACACGAATATGCGAGGATGTAGCAGACGAGCTCATTATGTACCTCATTTTTATTGATATTTTAGGCTCATGTCCCAGAGACCTAATATGTAGACTCCCAGAGACCCAGACGTCATGTCGTCATCCCACAGTCCGAAGTCGTCCCAGTCCCCAGACAAGAAGTGATTGTTTTTCCTCCTTTTTGATTCATTTGTTTAAATATATATAAATATATATATATGAGACAACGAGGAGAGATTTTTGTATTCCCCTTCAGTTATTTATTTACAGTCTACAGAGTGCACTCGCAGTTCACAACACATTATGCACAGACACTAGAGTCCTAGACTGACCACAGGGCACAGGCGCATAGCCAGTTACAGCCACACTGCAGTCTACAACGCTACACTGTACATACAGTGCACACTGCTTCACTCAGTTCACTGCAATCTGCATATGTACTGCACACATCTGACTCTGACAGAATCATCATCATCATCAATAATGATGGTGTTCAGTCAAGATTGTGCATATGTATACTGTTTTTCTTTTTACATTTTAGTAAAAAATCATATATTTTATAAAAACCATTTTGCGTGAATTTTAGTCGCGCGCTTGGATACTATAATATATTTATAAAAAAAATATAGCCGCTCTCGCGGTATGTAAATACTAAATAGTTGAATATTGACGGACGGTTGCGGGTCGGACCATAATGGCTTACCCCGGTAACCGTAACGGCCGAGCCTAACTCCCTGAGTTTCTATGTAACTACTCTCCTCTACTACTCTAGAGAGACCTCTCTAGCTCTATTAGAGAGTAGTAGTCTACTGACTTCTGAGACTTGTCTGAGTCGAGCAATGGATCCGGTATTACAGGGTGACATTTGTCATTTAGGGCCAGAACGCCAGAGATGATCTGTCATCTCACTATCTTCACATCTGATGGCTGATGGATAAAAACCTTTTGTCAACAACAGCAGTTGTTAAGGAGGATTTAAATTTTTATTTTAAAACAAGTTGAAAAAAAGTTTAAAAAAATGTAACTAAAATAAATATGTGAGTAATGTATCCAAATAACTATTTATCTGTATGTATTTATATTGTTTGGTTTTTTTAGGGTAAACAAATCATAGCCTTCAGAAAATTGAACAAAGAAATGAAAAATTAGGTTGGATTCGTTTTGTTTTAATTAAAAAAATGTAGTACAAAATAGATGATAACTTTGTGATGTTTATTTAGGGGTCTTCAAAAGCAGTTTTAAATAAAGTTGTATACTTCTTTTGGACGAGCTGCGGTGGACTCGTGGCGGACGCAAACTAGTAATAATGTATTCGTGGTCAACTGGTCATCTTCACTTCTTGATTCTCCGCACTATAAAAGTGCACCTTCTCTTATTCTTTCTTATCATTGTTTTCTATTCAATTTTATTGTGTACATAATACAAGATGCTAGCTGATATTTTTACTATCGCCGTCTCAATTCTGCTACTCGCAGTAGCAGAGGCGGCTCTTTACCCCCAGCCTGTGACCAACAGTTGGGCCAAGAGACCTCTTTATCCTCCCATTAGGACCTCTGGTCCGCGGCGCTACGCCGAAGAGACAAGTGTTTATTTACAAGACATCTGCTCCACGACGTGTGTGGCAGAGATTAACGAGTCGGCATTCGAAGAGCAATACTTAAATGAATCGGTATTTGGAAGAACTTATTGTGGCTTCGGCTACGAGCTCGATGAAGAGAAGCGCGACACGTACATTGCCGCTGAGAGCTTCGAAGACTGCCAGGAAGTATGCTGCAAGAAGATAGAAGCAGAACCGGACACCATCACTTGTCTCTACCACGATTTAAGAGCATCTGGGGGTGAACCTGTGTGCGCAAAGTCCAACCAGGTTGTTAACACCGATCTAAACTTTCAAAAGACGACGAAGTGTAGTCAGGATCCACATTGTCCAGGTGAGTATTCATTCTGCGGCAGTGTTTGCTGTGAAGAAACTGGAAGTAGATGCAATGCGGAGGGTCAGGAATATGCCGGTAACTTGATGTGCGTATACTATTCTTTGGCTCAGATCGAGAAGGAAAGAGGATGCAAAGAATCGAACAATTTCGCATTCGAGAAGACTATGACAAACTCATTCATGCCAAGAAGTGCTTACAGCTCTTACAATTCATACGAAAGCAAATGCACCAGTGATGATGGCCAGCCGGCACTTGAAGCTGAGGCAATACGTCTGAATAATGCGGAATCAATATTTTGCGATATTGACACCCCTGCCAGTTTCTACTGCCCATACTCTACAGCGTCGACCCCGAGCTCAATAGCCATTGACAGAATGTGCGCAGCATACGAGCAGTACATCGAATACTTTGGACAAAGTAGTGAAGATTCTTGTGACGCCATTAACGCGTATGCTAAGGAGAGCGCAATGGCTGACAACAATTTGCCCGCTACTTTCGACAACGACGAGGGAAGTGAGGAATATGAACGCACCGTTGAGGAGCAATTCGCGCAAGTGAAGGAAAATGGCTGTCTATATCCTTTCGAATCTGGGTTCATTTGTCCTTATTTCTGTGGATACTCTAGCATGGGAGATTGTGAATTCTAAGGACGGAGTCAGCGTTCTACTTTTGTCATTAGATCGCAACTCACTATAAGAAAAACCAACATTTAACATCGAAAGCCGTGTAAGGTCTTTTATAATTCACCATTCGTATGCAACAAGTTACAAGTCACATTCCTGTGAAAAATCAGGTGTGCAATGTTAAGTGTGCTGAACCACTACCCCTCACAAATTGTTCACACCGGGAGATACGCCCGGGGATTTTAATTTAGCGAGACCTTGTCAATCAAAATAAAAGGCTGATCAACTAAAGTAAACGGTATAGAATAAACTGTGGAATCTGGAATAGAAGATATTAGAAAAACAAACCGCAATATAGAAATATATATATATATATATAGAATATATTAAGAAAAACTATAATATATATATATATATATATATATATATATATATATATATATATATATATATATATATATATATATATATATATATATATATATATATTATAAATAAGAATAAGAATAAGAATAAGAATAATATATTAATATATATAAATATAAAATTAGTATTATATATTATTTCACATACGTACATATACATATATGTATGTGTGTGTCCTCTATAATTACATGTAATAAAATGTATATAAGTTTGTATTTATTACATCCAGGGCATTTAGGGCTCTTATTAATGCCAAAGCAACATCTTCGCTTGACGCCGTACCACGTGTCTTTAGGACCTCCAATGTAGTTGAAGTCATCACTTGTACCGCACGATGGACGACATATACTGTGCCATATTTGTCTGCATACGATGCAGACTGGTACCTCATTTTCAGGTACAGCCCAAGTGTGTGAGAGGTGCTTAAAGGCTATGGAAGATGAGAAGGTAGGATTCTACCCCCACCTCTATTTTATAGGGGACCCCCTCCCTCGGCATCCCTGCTGTCACCTGGGTCCACCTAGCCACAGACATGCACCATCACCAAGTTGGCTACTGAAGCTGGGAAATATCCCTTACCATCTCTAGTGTCCACGGGTATGATCTATCTATACTACCTCTCTCCATATCCCCACCTAGGGGTAGGCATCTAGATCATTTTCAGGTACAGCAGGTTCTCCACAACGTATACAACATATGTATTGCTTTAACCATGCGCTAGTTATTGGTTTGATGTTTTGTTTCCCGACGATAGCCACTTCTAGTGGTGAACGCTGTTCTGCGAAAGGATGCACTACAACGCACCCAGTGGGTGGTGTACACAAATGTGCTGGTTGCGATCGAAGTATGCATGCCTTTGGTGAGGGGTATAGCTCAAATATTATCGGTTACTGCCTGTCTACAGATAAATGCCAGCCACCGAATGACATGTGGGAGTCTGGTTTCACTAATAACAGACAGAGAGCCAGACGAATTGACACAAAACGGACCTACAACGAGTGAACCAGGCGGATCGAAACCACAGTCGACGCCAAAGCAGGATGAATCGTCTGGTATGAAAGGAATATCTAGTATGATAATAGATAAGCTCACTGTAGGTAAGAAGAAGAAAACATATAAACAGACTGTATTATCAAAGGTGAGCTCCAATACAACAAAAAGAATCAATCTAACAAACAAAGATAAAGGTGTCATCGTGCGTACAATCTAGAACGCGGAATACAGCTTAGACCTATCATGTAAAGACAACTATCGTAAGGGATAAGAAGGTTCATGGAGTCCGGAGAGAAGATACTCAGTCAGTCTTATGAGGTACATATAAAAAAGAAATATCGAGAAAGGAGAGGAACACATCACGAGCTCGAAAAGCGTTTGATTGAGTGGGTCAGTAAGGTTAGAGAAGCTGGTTTTAGTGCAAGTCAGGGCTTGCTCGTCACGAAAGGGAAGGAGTATTTAATGAGAGAGCCTAGAATTCCTCCTGGTGTGACCCATACTCCCATAGATTGGACCCCGAACCTGATGGTATGAAACTGACCCAGACTTGTTTAACCTCATTATATGTCCAAATATTTGCCAATCCCGGGAACTGGACATATAAAGAGGACTGTACATAATAAAAATAAATAAAAAAATAAAAAAACAAATACAAAAAGTTGCTAAACAATTATTTATAAAATACAAAATGGGAAGAAGTCCGAAGTGTCCCAACCTTCCGTCGCCCGTCGGTCATCAATTCGTCATCCAAACTCTAATGACTAAAAAATAAAAAAATAAAAATACACCTGATTACAACCATTCACGTTTACAACCCATTTTTTGGTTATATATTTATGATTGACATTGTTGTTTTATTCTTATAAATATAATAATATTTATAATAATAGAGCATATACACATGGTAGTAGCACGTTGCCTATTTGTTTCAAAACAATCGAAAAATCAACAAAGGCTCTTTTGTCTCTAAACTATAAAAACTATTTAAAAAAAAAAGAAAGGCTGTATTTACTATTCAAACCGCCAGCCCCGGACTAAAAAAAACTCGAAATAATTTTTTTGACTCATGTGGATAAATTGAAATTTCATTGGTTGTCTCAATTCATTATGTATTGAAAAAATATTTTCATGGGTTCGACAATTTGGAAACAATCCAAATATTCAAAACAAGTTTCGGTTCAAAGCAATTTTGGAGGGCGAGTCTCAACTCTCTATTGTCTATCCTACCCATCCGCCCAATTGGACAGGTCTTCGAACAGCGGATTTTGCCTCTTAGATGCTAGTAGCCGGCTGTTTTGCATAGCCAATCATATTTTAGAAACAAATATTCAAAAACCCACAGCGGTCCCATGTCCATAAAATGAAACCCCGATGGACGAGGCCCAAAAAGGATGAAACGGCTGCCCAATTGCGAAAAAAAGGGTAGGATAGACAAGTACGGAATAATCTAAAAAATAAACTGGTAACATGTTACTGGACTATGTATCGCGGTGAAATTTGATCAAAATCTATTGGTCTATCCAAAATAGAAATCAATTTTTGAAAGTCTTTTTACCCATTCATCAGGGTGATTTTCAAATAATTGGGTCCCCGAATCGTTTGAAAATTTCATAAGTTATGAAATCCCATTTTCGCAAAATGAAGACTGTCAAAGAGAATTCTTCAGACCGGTCAACAATCAACAACTGAACATAAATACGTGTTCTTGTTTGTTTTTTATTAAAAAAACATGAGTCATGAGTCATGACCCAATACATTTTGCGTTTTAACGTATAGACATGGAATTGATATAGGTTTACGTTTTACTTCGGCCAGAGGCCGAGACACAGTAAATCGACAACACATGATGGAAATACATCGATATAATATATAAATTTGAGAATTACATATTAAAGTTCAGACAAATGCTCAGTGATGAACTGATGATCGTGTTGACGCAGGTGTGAGGTGTACCTATTTATCAACTTCAGCTAGGCACTCACTACGTTTTCAAAGTTGAGCGTAACAGATTCCGTCCTATACGTAAGCATGGCGAAACAACTTCAAACAATCAGCTAAAGCCAGTCGGACCCACCTACGGCTATGCATTCGGAAGCACACCGCTTCGCACTCTGTTTCACAGCAACCGCACATATGTAATTTGTGTATTTATACACATTGAGTCGATTATCACACACACACACACACAAACACACACACACACACACACATATATATATATCTATCTATATATTTATATATATATCTATATATATACCCACACACACATACATACATACATATTCAAGTATACCCGTGTGTACACATACACACATATACAAGTACACACACACAAACACACACAAACATACACACACATATATATCGTATATATATATATATATATATATCGTTGTCTATATAGTAGGTATATATATNTATATAGTATATATATATATATATATATATATATATATATATATATATATATAAATATAAATATTTTTAATATATATATATATATAGGTATATACATATATAAATATATATAAGTAAATACATGACATATTCGGAGTTTGATTATGTACGCACCCTTTCTCACGCCTTCAAGGCCCCCGGAAGTCAGTTCTGGTAAAAGTGCAGACATTTTGTCATACGTATACCACCTGACTCGGCGCTTCGCAGCTGATGACACTGACCAAGATACTTATGTACAAACGAATGAGCATTTCGACTATCGTAGCGGCACAACATCAACACACACACAAGAGAGCTATGAGTGCGAGACCTTTGTGGATCACGAGCAGTACTGGACGAGTCTGTCTCGCATGATATGGTTCATTATAGGCGTCACAGCCCTAATTGTATTCCGCAAGTGGGAGCCGCTGGTACATCGGTCGTACGCCATGCCGTTTGTGATTAGCGCGTGGTTTATCTTAGATGGCTTCATCTTCACCATGTGTGCAATTGATGCAGACTGGGTGTGCTCGTATCCGTCTATGCTGATTAGATGGTTAGGTATATACATGGTGGGGCCTGTTTACTGCCTTTATCTGTGGCACCAGACATTAGCATACAAACTAGCCCTCATGAATGTACAATACGCTACCAACATACCTCAGATAGAGATAAACCTTCCCGCGAATTGGCAATCAAGTATAGCACGACAAATACTTCTTCACAAAGACCAAGACTGCGATGTATTCGATGTAAGTGGTAGCTCTGAGCATTGGAAGGAAATCATTAGACGCCAGAGGGCGCGGACGACTACTAGTGATAGGACCGTTGGTTATAGCAGTACAGGATCTAAGATATTTCAGGGGCTAAGCCGATCACCGCCTCTGCGACGGTCACACAGGAACAAGCGCCCGTACTTGAGTCAATCCGTGAAAGAGGACGGAAAATGGGCCGCCAGTGGGGCCAAGAGTGACGTGGATGCAGAGGAAGGTGACGGCAATACCAATAGGAAGAGGAGTCTGGTGCATAGAACTATGAGCGATGCAGCTGTGTATTTCGACAAACGCAAGCATCTGGCACGATCCATGTCCCGGCAGAGGTCGTATGAATGTGACCGGCGAGGCGAGTATGCGCATAATGTGCTCAGCCTAACCCCACAGACCAGTCCCACCATTGATGGGAGTACTAGTGGCAGAGGGGGCGATAGTAAGGAGACAGTCATTCGCAGAAAAGGTGGATTGTATAATAGTAACGGTGCCAGTCAGTGTGGTACTATGTCCGTGAATTCGGGGTGTACGAGGCCCGATAGATCGCCAGATGTTGCGCATCGACTGTCCGTACCGGCAAATGCAGCCGGGGTTGTGAATTGCGGATGCCCTGCGTGTGGGCGTGTGAATGTGTGCATTGGTGATTCGTTTGTGTGCGAGTGCGGCATGGCTGGTGGTGCGTGGTCGGAGGAGGCTGAGGGGAACCGTGGCAAAGAGGAAGGTGGGGGTTCACAGCTGGGTTCGGGTGCATACAAATACGATGGTGCCACAGCACATACGAATAAGCACAGGCATACGAATGTCATCGCTGACACTCATGCCAGTACAAATGCGGAAGGAGATGGTGCTCAGATGGGTGACAGTAAGACTATGGATACTTCCCTGAGTGGTGAGTATGTAGGTACGAAACCTGCGAACAGCTGCCACAAACACACTTGTCGAGATACGTGTACGTGCGAGAATAATGCACGTGTTAATGTGAAGGTGGAGTCCCTGAGTATGGTTGAATTGCCGCAATCCCGCCGTCCAGTTAGTATGAGTGATTGTGAGCATCGAGACTCGGACAAGAAGAGCATTAGTTTTATGGATGACAACCATACTGGTCAAACCAGCACCGACCCTGGTAAACACCAACAGGACAAGCACAGACCAAATCAACCGTACCAAATACAAACCGAAGGGCAAGGGGAAATACGTAGTAGTATGGCACGGTCAGACTTCAGTACTACCTATGGATCACCACGGGATAGAGATATCGGTACAATGTGGGACCACGAAAGTTCCATGGATATCGTACTGGCGGGAGAGGAATACGAAGATGGGAACCATAACGACGGCGACCACGAGCACGAGGACGAGTCTGAAACGGTCTCCGAGCCTAAACACGCACAGGTTAATGCGTACAACCCCTCAGACAGTTCAATAGCGGCGCTCTCGAGAGAGTCCTATGTCGTAGAGGTCACAGACAGTGACGAAATAGACCCAGACGCGCCGTGGTTAATGCGGCACTGGCAGTGGCTGATGAACTGGGCCACAGTTGCAGCATTCACGACTATTGCGGGAACCCTGCACTTCCTGCCTATGTTCTTTGTGGTGGACGCGGAAGCAGTCGCTCAGTCAACACAGGAGCGGTGTCTGGAGACCCGTATCACGGATCCCAGTCTGTGTCTGACACACACAGGGCAACAAATCAACAATTACATGTTCTTCGTATATCTGCTGATTGTGGTGGTCTCAGCAGTGCCTTATATTGCTATAGTCAAGGACGGCTACTTCCAATCTGTCACGACGTACACGTACATGGTGTGCATGGGCGTCGACGTGGTGGTGAATCTCAATACAGTGATGGATTTTTGGTCGTCGTCGGACAATAGTATCGGTACCTATGTCATGGATCTGTCATATTCCTTACCGCTGCTTGTTGTGCCGGTTATGATGGCTCTGTGGATGCATTACTTTCTGTTCAATCCGGATTTAGGGGATATCTTTGGCCCCATGGGGAATTTTGGTGACATCCACATGCTAAACCAGACGGAGCTCCACGAACTTGCCATCAAAGCAAACGGCGAAGGGTACCATGACAGCAGCCACAGCGATGTCGACCAGGCGAACGGTATTGCCTTAATGGGTAGAAGTGCTGTAGGGCTTGGCTTAGGGAATATGCAAACAGGACAAGGCTCAAGTGGGATGGGAAACCGTTCCAGCATGAGCGCATCGCGCACGTCCATCCATTCAGTACCGATGTTTACTTCCGGCCCGCCATCGGCTGAGTCCAGGAAGGGATCGTACATCAGCACAAGCCACAGCGTCAAGACAACGACAAGTAGCATCAATAGTACTACAAATATAGGCCCCACTGCGAGCATGAGTGGGAATTCTTTGGGACACTCTATACTGCTAGCCGGCAGTTTGTGCGCAGCTAAAACGCTGGAGGAAGATATTGGTAGTAGTGATGACTACGATAGGGAGTTGGACAAATCAGCCCTAGAGGGGCCCAATTACACGACTAAGCGCAGTTTATCGGAGGAAACCCCGGCTTCAATAAGAAATCCGTCGCAGGACAGTCAGGAGACGGGTGAGGCGTATGATCATATGGGCGTAGGGCTGGAAACGAGTACTCTGAATTTCCCGGCTGTGCGGACACGAGGCCAGGGGCCGCTCAGAGACATGCATGCCCAAGAAAGTACGCTTGCGTTGGGAAGCGATGAAATTGAAGACGGTGGTGTGCAAGACGATGGGGAAGAGGACAAGCATATGGGTGTGGTACACAGGTTTGTGGAGGCTATTAAACGACCCTTTCGTAGTGGGTTCGATGCCTCCGGTGGTCGGCACACACACCTTGGAGCATCCAAGCACATACATATTCCGCATGTTTTGATACATGGCAGTAGGGGCAATGAAGATAGGGGTGATCATCAAACCGCCGAAAGTTCCTTATATAGACCTAGAGTGGGCGTTGATACGAGTCATGGCGCGGTTAAGGAGTTGCCGACCCCGGATGGCGTATCCCATTTTGGGACTGGTACCAATATCAACGTGAACACCAATAGTAATACCACTACATGTACTGACACTAATACTAACACAATTATGGGAAGACGAGATTTCCTTAGGACCAAGGAGAGCTTGTTGGTAGATCAAGCATTGAGAACACCTCCTGTCCAACCCCAAATTACTAATAACCATACCACGAACCATACACACAATGGTAGTAAACGCGAGAGATTGAGACAGACTATGGCCCGAATTTCCGATTGGGGAACTCACAGCCCACATACAGCGAGGCGTTTTGCCCGTACTAGTGCTAGCTCAAACACCCCCCAATATGACGGGAATGATACGATTGCATCCCCAAATATGAATGCCAATCCAAATGTGAATTGGAATATGCACGGAGCCGCCAGTCAGAATTTTGTTTTAGGCGCAAACGAGCGTGTGCTTTCGTCCTCTCTTACGGTGTTACCGGCTGCGCGGTTCAATCTGGAGCTGGTCCTGAGTGACCCCATATTGAGGCAAGCATTGCTGGAGTATTCCGTTAGCTGTTGGAATAGTGAGAATTTGTTGTGCTACGAAGCAATCATCGAGTTTGAGAATATGCTGAATAACACCACTGTGTTCAACGCGACTAGTAGTAGCTTGGAAAGAGTTTTAGCGCTGGGTTATACCATGGGCGGTATGGGCCAGCTAGCCTGGCCTATCGCACAGGTAACGGAACAAGTTGAGGCCAAAGCGAAGTTGATATACAAGAACTTTATTGCTCCTAATGCGATCATGTCGGTGAATATATCACATGAGGCTCGTGGTAGGTTGATCAAGGTGTTTAGTGATGCACAAGCATTGAAAGCGAGTGTGCCTCAGCTGGCAAGGATCAAAGGTTCGAAGCCTAATTCTTCTTCTGGGAGTGTGGTGGAGGCTCGGCCAACATCCAATCAGATTGATTCTGTGGATAGAACGCCTATTGACAGAACGCCTAGCAGTATCGCTGGCACACCCACTGTCAAACCGAAAAGAAATTCGTTGGACCATACGGACAGCAGCACCTCGAATATGGGCGATGCAGGTACCCACACCAATAGTAATAGCACTACGATCACGAACAACAGTGTCAGTAGTAGTAAAGGATTGGGTGTATCATCTCCGCGCAATCCTCTGCTGAATTCGAAGCTCTTCTCTGAGGTGAAGGAGATAGTGGGCGATTTCCTGCTGAATACGATCCGTTTCGGGTTTCGGTCGTCCAGCCAATTCAAGAAGTGCTTGGACGCGTACAGGAAAAGGCGGGAAGCACTGATGCGCCAGCGACAAGGGTTGTCATAGAGTCAGGTAGGAGCAACATGGATAGTTGTAGTTTTGGATTGCCATCGGTTCCTGGAATAGAAGTGAACAATCATATGTACTCGTAAAAAAACATAGCTGTGCATGTATTCAAGCGCATTTGTAAATACATCTACCCGGACGAAGAGTAAGATTTGAATCGCCGATGGTAACAGACTCGTGCACGACTTTAGAATGTGCGCAGGAGGTTCGATCATGCACACATGCGCACGACGCACTAATTGTGAATTATACACATAACCAATAAAGAGTGCCAGTGAAAGACTACTGTATGTAGTATACCATCGCACTACGTATTGTAACAGTTATACGGTTCTCTTATATATATATATACAAACACACACACACACACACACACACACACACAC
>NW_014040323.1:63450-68819 GCF_001186125.1 Sphaeroforma arctica JP610 | reverse complement strand
ACACACACACACACACACACACACACACACACACACACACATATATATATATATGTATATATGTATATATATATACATGAGATTTATAACTGTTCGAACCACACAATTATATCTGCAATTAATTGATACTTTCAGATAGTTTGTGGCGAAAATTAAGATACGGAGCATATATTAATCTACCCCGTACAGATATCACTGATTCTTTGATATTTTGAAGCTTTTTATTTGGAATGCCAAGGTCTCACCAAATTTAACGATCATCCGGTGGTTTTCAATTTCGCAAGTAATTGTTCAATATGGAATACATTGCACAACTAATTTACATGGGTATGTAACTTGAAGAGTGGAGAATGTCGACTTCTCAAGTTTGTTCTCATGTATCAATATTGTGTTCATCGCGCTCCCTCCTCAGAATTTACACTTTCCCTTACTGGGGTATCCACAGTAATAGGGGTAATCGTACCTAGTTTCGAAAGGATACAGGCAACCCTTCTTCTTCACTTGCTTGAACTGCGCTGCAACGGTGCGTTCATATACCTCGCGTCCTTCATCGTTGTCGAAAGTAGCGGGCAAACTCTTATCGGACAAAGCCCTCTCCTTGGCATACTCGTTGACGGCATAACACGTCTTGTCAGTATATTGCCCAAAATATGCGGTATGTTGTTCATATGCGGCGCACATTCCGTCAATGGCTATTGAGCTTGGGGTCGACGCTATAGAGTATGGGCAGTACCAACTGGCAGGGGTGTCACTTTCGCAGAATACCGATTCCGCATTATTCAGACGTGTTGCCTCAGCTTCAAGTGCCGGTTGGCCATCATCACTGGTGCATTCGGTTTCGTATGAATCTTTAGAGCTGTAATCACCAGTAGGCAAGAGGCAACTTGACATGGTCTTCTCGAATGCGAAATCGTTCTACTCTTTGCATCCTCGGTCCTTTTTGATCTGAGCCAAAGAATAGCATACGCACATCAGGTTACTGACATATTCCTGACCCTCCGCATCGCAACTACTTCCAGGTTTTCACAGCAAATACTGCCACAGAATGACTGGTCATCTGGACAATGTGGATCCTGACTACACTCCCGTCTTCTTTTAAAAGCTGAGATCAGAGTTAACACCTGCTTGGACTCTGCGCACACAGGTTCACCCCCAGATGCTTTTATATCATGGTAGAGACAGGTGATAGTATCTGGTTCTTCTATCTTCTTGCAGCAAATTTCCTAGCAGTCTTCGAGGTTGTCTTTGGCAATGTACGTGTCTTGCTTGTCTTCATCGAGCTCGTAACCGACGTGACAGTAAGTGCTTCCAAATACCGATTCAGTTGAGAATAGATCTTCGAACACCGACTCGTTAGTCTCTGAAAAACACGTCGTGTAGCAGACGTCTTCTGTTGGAATAATAACTTTTGGCTTTTTCTTATAGGCGCCGCGCCGGGGACCAGAGTTACTACGGGGAGGATAGATAGGTCTTCTGGACCAACTGTTTCTCACAGGCTGGGGGAAACGAAACGCATCTACTGGTGCGAGTAGCAGGATTGAGACAACGATAGTAGAAGTACCGGCTAGCATCTTGTATTACTTCCACAGACAATGTTAAATAGCGAGGAAAAATATGAGATAGAAACCGGGAGAGATTGCACCTTTTATAGTCTGAAAGTGATATCTCATATTTAGAATCAAAACTAGAACAAGCAATTATTTTTAGGCTTTCGATTATGTCAGTTGTGATTCACGTGTGAAGTTGTGTTTTTGTTTTTGTTTTTTGTTTTTTGTAAAAAACAGAATACCAAAAAAAACAAAAACTAAAGTATTTATTTTGTTGTAAAAATAAAACAACACATATTTTTAAATACATATGTACATACCAAGCTATTTTTTATTTATAAAAAACCCCCCCCCATCTTTGTTTTTGTAACAAATGTTTTGTTTTTTTGTTTATGTTTAAAACAAAAGGAGAAACTATTTACGCAAACTCTTTTTAGTTTTTAGAGCATATCAAATTTCTACTGGCGGAACCCCGATACCCCCGACAGTCATAGTTCACAAATACTGTAGGTCATATCTCAGATCATAAACAGCCTTTGTTTCTTATCAGAAAAAAACGAATCAAAGCATAATATTTATTTATTTATGTGATGCAGTCATGCAGTCGGATATATTTACCTAACCTTTACAGTTTTTAAATACATACGGCTCCGCTTTACCTCACCCTTAAAAATATACTTGTCAATGGGGGTTTTTTTTTGGAAGTTTCAAAAATAAAATATCCAGTGTGATTACTGAATACTGTTAGTGATTAGGATTGTGTAAAGGAAGCCATTGCCGCAATGAAGAAAAAAAAATCCGGCCATTTTGATGCGGCCAATATCGGACCATGACAGCCCATGTGGTGGCCAATATTTTGATTGTTGACAGTCGGCGTCCAAAACATTGAAATACTCTAAAGAAACCGCTTCAACGAGTATCAAGAGGGCTATATGCCATAGCCTTTTAAAAGAAACGTATACGCAGAGATTGTCGAAGAGAAGGCACTCTCTAAGGATACGACTACAAAGCCTAAACAGATTTATGTCGTCGGTTTGACACAGAGGGAACACTGACGTCAGATAGAGTATTAGAGTTTAGGGGTTAGAGTTTACTGCCTTTGGGTTCATACTGAAGTAAGATTTCATGGTTATACCATCGGTTCCGAATCAGATCTTCTTTGCTCTCAATCTCTTTCTTCTGTCTGTCCTTGCTGACGCACCTTTATAGACAGCCCCTCATAGTTTGTTCAAATACATTCCATTATCTAGTCATCTAGTAAAACGTCCACGATAGTTTCCTTCCTATCAGAAGCACTATCCTCGTCACTAATCAACTCAATATCATCAGGTTCAAATTCTTCATCTTGTATAACTGCAGAAAACTTGTTCGTTTGTCTGTCGCCTAAGTTGTGTCCCCTCATCCGGCCATCACTAAAGTGCCTTGACCTGTTCGACTTGCTTATCACAAGAAGAGCTGCCAATTACAAAGTTGCACACATTCTACTTATAGTATAGTAATAGTTCGGCAAATTCTCATAATAGTGTTTTCTAACTGTGGGAGGAAAAACACATTTCAATGGGGACTCTAAGATATCAATTGTCAGGTATTTTGGGGTATTGAAAATTGTGCCATAATTGTCTCTAAAAGTGTCTGATATCGACCCAAATAGTGTACATAATGGTATATTCAAAACGGTCAATTTTTTAAAATTTTAGGTTTTGGTGGCGCTCAAAAAACCCCATTTTTTTCTTCGAAAAATTGTCGTGATATTCAAGAGTAAGTCAATACAAGCCGTTTCCGCTATCTAACTCCACGATAGGGTCAGTAGTATGCCCTGTCAAAGTCCGGCCTGGAGTAGGGTGATGTACATCCGTCTGCTGGTACATAAATACAAGAAACTGTAAACGATAGTCGACCTATAAAATAATTCAACGACTCGATATCACTCGAGAGTCGACAGTTCGCCTAAGTCTCGAGTTCTCGACAGCAGTTAGTTTAATAACACAAAGTCCGGCATTACGGCAGTGGCAAGTTGTAACTGGCACTGGCACTGACAGTAAAGCGACGGCAGTATATACAGTATTTTATATATACTAAACGTGGTATTATCTATTTTTTAATTAAAAGAATATGAAATATCTATTTGAAAATATATATTTACGTAGTGTCGAGTGTCGACTGTCGACTCGGCGACGTCGGCGCGCTTTTGGGAAACAAGTAAAAACAAAAATATATAGATCCAGATTTGAGAGCGCAACTGGGTTGTAAAGATTTAGTTGTTTTACAGTTTTCAACTCCCATTATGCGAGTTGTGCGATGTTATGAGTAACTCGCTATCGATCAATAAATATCGGAAAGTGTTTTTTTTAGAAAAATAATATGGGCAGACAAGTAGAGTTATTTAGGGTTTACTGAGATATGTACTAAGAGTTATAAGTTATACATGAAAATTAAAAATCACCAAAAAAAAATATGCACTGAATAAAGATTATCAGTTTAACAATAATTAGCTATTTACATACGATCTGGTGGGAAGAAAATCTCCAAGGAATGCCATTCGAATCTAGATTGTATTAACGTCACTTGTTAATGACCAATCTGATCTTTCTGATGACCAATGCCGTTTACCAAATAGCGTAAAATTATACTCGGGATTTGCTCGCGTATCTTGGAAATATTGGTGTTGTGCTATACTACTATAAAAGGAATTGACTATATCTAGTAAACTGTCATATAAATTTATAGTGCTGCTCTGGACTGCCTATCGGACGGTTTCAAGGAGTTTTATTAAAAGATAGTTTGACTGTTTCGTGTTTCTCTCTCTATGTGCAAGTAATCAAGCTGTCTCAAGTGTCAAGTCTCGTAGCAAAGTGTATTTTGGCTAAGATCCAACACATAGACGGTAGTAAGTCCAAATAAAACATAGAACCATATATATAAAAAGCAGCAAAGTGTATTTTAGCTATATGAATCCCTTTTTTTATTTGTTACAAAAGGGTAAATTAGAAACTGTAGACGATAGATTTGAAATTTGGGTTTTTTTTCAACTTCAAGATTCGTTTACTGATGGGAGAACAGTTTCATTTGTTCTGCATTATTACTCAAGAGTCAGAACTCTCATCTCATATCTGTCTCTACAAAGTTCAAGCAATGCCGCAGAGTCAATTGCTTGCCTTGTCTGACTGTCTACTAGTAGTGGTCAGCGGGGTACTGCTTCACAAGTTAACGAGGCCAAGGTCCCACGGCCACGGACCACGGGTAGTTATATATATATATAACATGTACTGCATATGTATATAGATATACACAACAGTGCAAGTCAAGTCGAGATAACATACCGATTGTTCCCGTTAAGTTTACTATTTCTACGCTATTCATCGCTATTTCTACGGGCCATTTGAGCTGTGCCGGAGGGACAATCGCTATATTAATTTATCTACAAAGTTCAGTTTCCCATTCCATATTGTTCGCTCGAAATCCCGTATACCCATTCCTACCCGCCACAAAAGGCCGAGTTAAATTCGACGTGTTCATAATTATATATATGCATGCATGCATATATATATATATAATATATATATATATATAAAATAACATACATATATATATATATATATATATATATATACCTATATACAAATGTACATATACGCCTATATATCTATATATATTTAAATATACCCATATATATATATATGTATGCATGCATATACATTCAAGCATGTGTGTATGCATGCATGCATGTATGTATGTCTGCATGTATGTATCATGCATGGATGTATATATGTATGTAAGTTTGTATGTACATACATACATACATATATTTATATATAGATATAG
>NW_014040323.1:57738-63430 GCF_001186125.1 Sphaeroforma arctica JP610 | reverse complement strand
TATATATTTACATACATACATACATATATATATATATATATATATATATATACGAATGTATATATATATGTATACATATATGTATGTATGTATACAGGCAGGCACTTATGCATGCATGCAGGCATGTATGTATGTATGCAGCCCTGTATGTATGTATGTATGTATGAATGTATGTATGTACGCGGTATATATAGATATATATATATATATAAAGTATGTATGTGGACCATTCATGTTGTTCATATATACAAGGATTCGTATACTTTCAAAGTATCTATCCATATTCGGGCAGGTTAAAATAATGACTTATATGTACAATCATTTGTAGGATTTTAGTATGTATTTGCACACATTTATATATAGCTACAGTAAATTTAGATGCACCATTACTTTTGGGAAGGACGTCTTTCGTTCGCATTCAACAGTAAATAATAATCAGTCAACCATACTTTAATCAGTAACGACAGCAGAAAATAAAATGAACGTGCAACGCGAGTGAATTGTTTTTGATTTAAGATTATATGTATTGTCATGAATTCGAGACTTACAATTTAATACAGGGCCTTTAGCTATTTGGTTGCCGCCGGTTAAACATTCAAGCATCGGTAGTATTCGACGGCAGTACGGCTTTCTGATCATTCTCCTGTGAGCCTCAGTTCACGATATGCTGCTATATCTTACGGATGGATGTGAAAATAGTCCCGGTAGACACACAAGTCCCAGACCCTTGCCCACTTATGTAGTCACGACCATAATATAATCTGAGCATGCTTCGAATCTTCGAAGACTATCGCATAGATGTTTAGGGCATTCCTATATCATATCAAAGGCGGTCTATTCTAACAGCAATACTTGGGATATACGCCAATACATCATCAAGCGGTAGGGTATATTATCCAACCTATTATAATCCTAGAAGCATGTCTATCGCGTGGGTGTATGTGCGATTTTATCCACCTTGACGAAGTTCTGGTACATTTTCTACCCCAGTTCAGAAAAGTTGATGACTGTGATGTTGCCCCTGTTATTTTGATTGTCAGCTGTTCTAAAAATAGACCATGTCAGTGTTGGCTATGATACGTCACACAGTCAACGGAACTATTTTATATATGTTTTTCTAAAAACAACAATAGAAATTTTTTTATTTTAATGTGAAAAGTATTTTTCAAGAAGTTTTCATGCGATGAAAATTATGTTTTTAGAGTACAACTTGAATTATTCTGAATATCACTTCACAGTTCACACTCGTTAGCTACGAGGCTTAGAGACTTGAGCGGCTTGGGACACTGGGCCTTGATATTCAAATACTAAATTCTATATTTACTGCCGACCGCCTACTTATCTTCTCTTGTCATCATGTAATAAATATGCAGTTAACAACGGACATCTCGTCTGTCTTAGGAATCTCAACACGTACACACTATTTATTCAGCGCATATCTCCCCGCACGACATTTCTGAGAAAAACCAGATTGATACAATATACAGGTCGAACTAACTATCTACCGATTAGCAATCATTTCGTGCGTATTGATTGGATATTGAATTTAGATTGGTATTCACAGATCAGTGCATAGCCAGAATGCGTTTGACATACACATACCGCACAACACTTGAAGCACTATACGACAGAAAATATGGTAGTGTATATGTCGCACTCTCCAAGGAAGGTGGCCGAAGGTGGTCACAAGGGTGGAAGACGCGCCTTATGTGCCGGATCAAAGGCGCCAATTCTGTCACAATGCCAGTAGGTATACAACACAAGGGAGATGGTTCCTTCTATCTGATAGTCAACCAATCCAGTTTCAAGCAGTTGTGCACCTCTCTAGGGTCAGAAGTATCAGTATCTCTGTGGGAGAACCCGAATACATTAGGGGTTGATATTCCTGCCACCACTCAAACTCTGCTGGATAGTGAGAATGGCAAATACCGCGATCTGTGGGACAAATTAACCGACGGCCAGAAGCGGAAGCTTTGTTTCAAAACTCGAGGTATCAAAACAGATAGTCTACGCGAGGAAAAAACTCTGGGCCTATTCAGTATGTTTGAAGAAAGTATGATTCAGAAAGAGGCGGCTAGAAAGGCTAGAGAGGAGGCAAAGTTAGTTAAGCAGGCCGAGAAAGAGTTGAAGATTACAATGAATAAGGAGAGAAAAACCAAAGAGAAAAAGGATAAACTAAAAGCAGGGAAAGTGAAACCAGAGTCAGTGAAAAATAAAAAAGCAAGCGTCAAAGCTGTGGGTACAGGGGAAGTTTCGTCAGGCAACCCTACAGCAACTGAAGGGGAGGCGAACATGAAGGGGAAGGCCGAGTGTATCAAAGTGAAGGTTGAAAAAGCGCAAAGTACGGACAACAATGTTATAGAGGTTGCGCAAGGGACTGATACTGATACTGAGAGCCCTAGCGGCGATGTCGACGCAAATAATGACGGAACAGCAAATATGAGCACATCGACTGCCAGTAGTAAATCTGATCCAATTGCTGGCCGAAATGAGCCAAAACCTACGACCAATACAACTGTGAACGACACTTTGCAGCACTGTCGAAAGACCACCCGTTCTACCAGGAAGCGAAGACAGACTATTGACGACTGTACAGACAGTGGCGGCAATGTAGTGGGAACAATGGCGGATGAGGAAAGTTTGGTACTCGCGTCTGAAATCGATGATGAAGCGCAGTCTAGTACACGACGATCGAAGCGAAGACGGACACAAGTGGTCAAGTACATGTCATAGGACGGTACAAATAGAAGGTATCAACAGTCTCACTGTCAAGTACATGTCATAGGACGGTACAAATAGAAGGTATCAACAATCTCACTGTCAAGTACATGTCATAGGACGGTACAAATAGAAGGTATCAACAGTATCACTGATACAAGCGCTGCCTGTGCAAAAGTTGGGAATATATTGTGCACGCAACGGAGTTAGTTCAGATTTCCGGGCGGCATTGTATTGTGTCACTGCTATTCTACTCGAAATTATTAAAGTTTTACTGGCTGTCAGAGAATACTGAAAATGGTGTCGAGAATATGATAAGCATATTATTGGATAACTATATTCATGTGTGCATAATCGATAAATTAAGTATTGAGTAAGTTTAGCACAAGTGTTGTATTTGTTGTGGTTCGTAAACAGTATCAATTCAGCGGCATCCACATGTATCTGATGCCTGCCAGTCTATTTATTCCCACACTACAAGTGTGCTAGGAGATTTGCAGCATAACTTTCAGCTTCTATGTATGAGTATATGTGTTCACGATATTTATTAGACCAATGTGCCAACCTGTGTACTATCACACCAAGTATTTGTTGATGATTTCCGCTACAAACCACTCGTGCGAAAATCTAAGATGGTCCCCTTCCACTGAGAGGAATACCAATTGGCCGTTCTTGTCCATTTCCTGAAGACCGAGCCAGTCCTGCACAAAATTTATAGAAAATCAGCAGACACGAATGTATCGCCAATCAAATAATTCAGCATTGCTGAATGTTCCAGCTCATTCAGGCGTGTAACTAAATAGTAAGCGCTCCATTCCTGGTGAGGTTGCAGGACTATGTATCAAGTACTTTCTCATAAAATCAAATACACACACACACACACACACACATATATATATATATAGATATAAACTTATAGATACGCACAAACACACACATAGAGATATGTATACAAATATACATATATATATATATATATATATATAATATCAGCAACGATGGACAATATTTACAATGTTTCTGAAGTACGAGTGAGTAAAATTGGCCTTGCTAGCCTGCACGTTAAGCAATCGAATATACTCGTATTCAGTACATGTTCAGATGCACATTTGTTTTGGCATTAACGGAATACAAATTTATATCGCAACGACACGAAATTCCTTGTGACATATTCATAGTCCTTTTGTCGTGCTCAGGTGCCATCAAGATTCAGACAAATGGTACATACACCTTGTATCTACATCTGAATGTAAGGCTAAGGTAAGTTATATTTGATCAAAATTTTATGAACAAAACCCTCATACGGAGAAGTAATGCAGACTCAGGAATTGTTTTATCATGTCATTGTATCTATCATCTCAACATTGCGGGCCAGTTGTAAATGGCACAATCCATGAATCATGTAGTCATATCGTAATACAGCTCTATATTTCAGCGGTGAGGTTATTATATTATAAATATATATTTATACCAGAATGCACACATATCTGCACAGTTCGATATAATCATGTTCACCGTATCCCGTTAGAATATCGTACGTACAGGAATACGATAAACACACACACACACCTCTTTGTACAGATCAGATTCTTTCAAAGTCGTGATCTCCTTATCTTGGCCGGGTGCGTAGAATCCAAACCACTCACTCTCTGGTGGCGTAACCATGGTATCCTTCGTGAACTTAATCATAACAAATCTATTCAAAGACTGCAGATTCTCCCTATATGTCTGGTTTTTGGCGGCCAGTTCATTGTTGATCTCTGGCATAAACACGCAGGACTTCTTGTACACCTCCTCTTGGAGCGGATCGTGCCAGTATTCTGCCTGTGTGAGGAATCCACCGCAACAGTAATGAGTATGCATACCTGCATGTGTAGAGACACTCACTGTTTCATGCGTACACTGGTGGACAAAATGCGCTGACTACACTCATGGTTACATTGAATGGATGAGAAATGTGAAGATACACGATTTAACTCCTACGATTTTAGAAATAGATTCTGAACTGGAATGGGCACAGATTCAACCACACCAGCGTTGAACCTCGAACATAGTATCAGCTGTAGGTTTACATAGAAACTGGCCCATACATCATATACGACTGCCAGATAATCAATACGCAAAATACAACTGAAAGTGTACCCCCATGGATAGCACTAAAACGAGAATAGTATTGCAGCCATGCGTTCGCCCGCACTTTAGGTAATACACAAACAGCACGTTGGCTTCATTGGATCACAAGGAATGTGTAATTGTAGCATGAGCTTACATATATGTTTGTCCTGCCCAGGTACTTCTAAGGTTGACGTGCCCCACTACTGCCTGGAGATGTTAACTCCACACGAACGTCAATGAGAGTCACGTACAGAACTATGCATGTACAATGCATTCTAATGATTGATCACTATGCATGTAATATGCATTCTAATGATTGATCACTATATATGTAATATGTATTCTAATGATTGATCACTATGCATGTACTATGCATTCTAATGATTGATCACAAATGTACTATGAATTCTAATGATTGATCACTATGCATGTACTATCACTATGTATGTAATATGTATTATAATGATTGATCACTATGCATGTACTATCACTATGTATTTAATATGTATTATAATGATTGATCACTAAGCATGTACTATGTATTCTAATGATTGATCACTATGCATGTATTATGTGATCTAATGATTGATCAGTATGCATGTACTATGCAAATTTATCACTATGCATGTACTATGCATTCTAATAATTGATCAGTATGCATGTACTATGTATTCTAATGATTGATCACTATGCATGTACTATGTATTCTAATGATTGCTTGCTATGTATTCTAATGATTGAAACTATGCATGTACTATGCATTCTAATGATTGATCACTATGTATGTACTATGTATTTTAATGATTGATCACAATGTATGTAGTATGCATTCTAATGATTGAAAGCTATGCATATACAA
>NW_014040323.1:52084-56779 GCF_001186125.1 Sphaeroforma arctica JP610 | reverse complement strand
GGTCACTATGTATGCACTATGCATTTTAATGATTGAAAACTATGCATGTACGATGCATTCCAATGATTTCATCACTATGCATGTACTATGCATTCACAGGTACATCAGCCTGTGAGATAGAAGAGCATTAGCTGGCACTGATAACAGGCGATGAAGAATATGTCTTAATGAACACCTTCGCATGATACTTTCCGTCCCATTATATAAACCTTCTCATCTCAAAATTGATCAAGTTTTAAGACTGTACTGCCCCTAGGAGACCCGCACTCGCCATTGCTACTGAATCTCTCACTATAAAAAGATCACATTCCTCTCACAAGCTTACCTGAACGAGATAGTTTTGCACAAATGGTAGGTAAGCGCCAGCGTTGAGAAGAACCTTCATTTCCTCACAGAAGAAGTTCTGTCCCGTGCACTTGGGCATACCGAACACACCCTGATGCTGACCCCCAACGGATATGAAGTTATGTACCTATAAAAACAAGTGAAAAAAGTGATTATAGGGTTTTTTTATACTCAGATCGTGGCTTAGATTCGTTGCACCACTCAATGTGCACTTGTACACAAACAAAAAACCATTTGATGAGCCTCGACACACACCGTTTCCCACACGACCGCGGCAATGGCCTGCATTGCCGCATGTACTCATGTTTCAAATACAGGTTAACGTACACGATTAGACCTACCTTTAACACTACTCAAATACATGCTCAAATACACGTCACATCGCAATCACAAGCACACACTCATCCGTAGTCGTGCATTCAGCACAAGACACACACACGCTCTACATAGCTAACCTTTGGTGTGTTGCATCGTTGTATATAAGCTCTCATGAACTGTCCACCCTGAGAAAATCCCATTGCATTGAACCCGTCTTGCAGTCTGGGGTCTGTTGTGTCAAAGTATATACGAGGTTACAAATTCGCAGACAAATCAACGGACTATAACCAACGAACTGTAATCAAAGAACGATACCTTACGGACAACAATCAAGGGATTTAGCCAGCGAACTATGCTCAACGAACTATGCTCAACAAACCATGCTTAACGGACAATAATCGAAGGACTACAACCAACTGATTATTATAAACGGACTATAACCAACGAACTATAATCAAAGAACGATACCTAACGGGCAATAAGCATAGGACTTTAACCAACGAACTATGATCAACGAAACGGACTATGCTTAACGGACAATAATCAACGGACTATAATCGACAGACTATGATCAACGTAATCAACGAGCTACAAACCACGGACTATAATCAGCGACCTATAGAAAGCAGATTATAAACAACGGTCTATAATCAACGGACTGCAGATACTACAGTGCTGAATGTATACGTGAGTAGTGCGTAGTGAGGTTCCAAACCCATCATATATATGCTCGAAAGATATTAAGCTCGAGTCTGATGCAAGCTCCGTAAATCGTGCATACACATATATCAATGGTACATATAGTACACAGAGTTGTGCAGGCGTGTGTATTATTGCGCACAACTTCAGGTGTGTATTTATATACGTGCGTATAACCAAGGCTTTTCAAACACTCGATCGACTAAGAGAAATAGTCTGATCAAACAGCTTCCTAATTCATCGCACGTACACCCACAGTTGCACATTTCAAAACCATCAGCAAATTTGGCAACATGCGTTTATATACACGACTATATCCCTAATTCAGTTGAGGAGTGGTAAAATAAGATGTCCATTTTTCTCAATCTTACTATTCAGGTTTTAGCACACTTTCATCAATTTAATGATCCAAGATGGATCCAAAACGAGTAGAATCGCAAATATCGATTCAGATGCCCCAATTCAGGTGCCAATGTGATACGACAGGTAAAGTAAAACATTCGATTGAACTATATGGCCTATATAATCGGTTCAGAACGTATCCACACATACACATACTCATCGACTCTACCTAGACACGGATAAGCACACACACACACACACACACACACACACACCCTTGGGTCTACAGAGACAGCATCGGGGAAGGATTGATAAGAACCTTTGGACAATTACACAAATTTTAATTTCGCTACCGGACAGAATTCCACGGACGTCGTAATAAACTACTCAATGTCGACCAGAGCGGATCTTGGGCAGACAATTTTATCAATGATCATCACTACATTGCGCATATAATAAACCGCTCGAACACATAGTTAGAATATTCGGTTTATATGGACGGTGCCATGTATGAGGCTTGCTACATGTCTGTTTTTGCACGTACTGTGCGCGACATGAGCAAAGGAAATCAGCTAATAATTAACCACATTCAGACGTGTGCTACGGATATGCGACCACTATCGTACTTCAGAAAGAAATACGGTCCCGAGGAACATGTAAAGACCCTGGTTAAAACCCGGCTAATATATATATATATATATATATACGCACACACCTTTCTTCACCATGTCGCACACCAGATCTACCTGGTCATTCACAGGCATGAAGAATCCGTTCTTCATATCATCGGCTATATTACTGCCCACCATCAAGGGCAGAACATACGTATCTTCGCCTAGCTCAGCTTTGATCATACGAGAAATGCCACCCATACTCAATGGGTTGCAACATGAATCTCCCTATGGTGGCGTGGGCACAAAGTAGTTTCAGACATGTGTCCACAAATATATACCCTGGGCGATCGAGCGTAAAATGTGGTGTATATAGATATGAATATAAACCCCTGTCTGTTCGTAGGCGCATGAATCATAAAGGAAACCCTTCGCAATATTGTACGTTATAATCATTGACCTTTTGACATAAATATAGTTTGGCCTTTTACAGTATACTGAAAATCTGCGTTACTTCAAAATAGGTATATGAAATAGATGTAAGACACGAATAACTATAAAATAGGGATATAGTCAATACCGCATGACTTCAAAATAGGTATATAGACTAGATGTAAGACGCAATCTCAAATAGAGGTATTCGACTAGTGACGCAATATTCTATAAGTAGAATCTAAATTTATTATCTATAAAGGTTGTATTGCACAGTTTCTGTCATAGACGAAATGTTTCATCAGCATAAACTACCAGAACACCATCGTATTGCTGATATAATTTGCATCGTACAACTTACTTTCAAGCATTCAAGTCGTAATCCACACATTGTGAGTTTCGGGTGTTCTGTCATCCCGTATACATCCAAATCTATCAATATATAGCCATATATAGTCATATTAAGTTATATATATATATATATATATATATACATACATACTATATATACATACATACATATATATATATATATATATACTATATATATATATATATATATATATATATATATGTGTGCGTATTGTTTTTTGTACTCTTGTTATGTGGTGTATCAGCAGATGTAAAATATCGGTTAAGCTCATTACGTACCATTCCATGCCATATAACAATGGGCAGAGGAGCCTGCCTTTCCTTGGCCTGCAACTGCACGTGCGAAGCATGTGTCACACATAGAGCCGTCAACAGGATCGAAATACGCATAATTGTTTAGAGATTAGTGATATAAATGTGAAAATTCTTTCAAAAATCGGTGAAGGTACGCTAATAGATACCCTGCTACGTGCCTACAAAAGATGTAGAGATACTGCTATATACATATATATTTCTCATATACATAGGTAAATATAATTTTTATGTACGCAGTGGATGTCACTGATATTGAGGTAGTGAATCAAGAATTTCACCGAAGGGCGAAGGCTGAGGCAAAGAAAAAAAGCCCAACATCATATACAAAAGAAAAAAATCACTCGATCACAAGTATTTATCTTCCTCATTGAATGTTTTAAAAATATAAAGTTGACATCCAATGAAAATTCATACCATTCTGCTTTTCACTCTTAAAAAATCCCGATGATACATATGTATAAGCCGTTAGCCGTAGTTGCCACTTGTTAGTTGGTGATGTCAGAGAAAATGTTTACGACATTCTAATTTGTTTTCTTTAAAAAAAATAAAAGTTAAAACCTACTCAAAGTCTCAAACTCATAAATAACCATAAGCCAACTGAAAATTTCAGAAAACACTAATAAACAGTATTTACACACTCACCGTATTTACGTTAAACGTTTTTTTTTGTTGTTGTTGAAAATTTGAAATATATTTGTATTTGTTGTTTAGGGTCTCTGAGGGGTTTACATAAAAATATGAAATTTCATGGGCCTATGGGCTATGGCTATGTGACAACATTGCAGTGTCATCCAAAATTCTTCCCGCCCATTTGTAATCTCCTTATTTGAATAGAACAGTTGACTTACAAAGTTCAGCAACCAACGCACACCAGCGGTCAGCATTTCAGTCTCAGACCGGTCGCCTCTCGCCAGACCACTGGCACATCTTGTGAAAAGCAATGCTTATGCGTAAAGGAGAACTAGTGACGCAGCGATAGTGTTATTTTCAACATTAACTCTCATGGAAAATAATTCACGTTCGCGCACACGAAGAACTTATTTAGCACAATGACGAACGTAAATATCACCCATGTCATATTCGATATGGATGGTCTATTACTAGGTATGGACTGTCTAACAGGAATGAAGTTTATATTTCACCTGGTATCATTTTGCCTTAAATTATCATATACCTCGTGGACATCCTTCGGGCACTAACATCATAAAAAACGTTTTCAGTCGACAATATACTCAGAAATAGCAGATATCAAAATATATGA
>NW_014040323.1:40796-50897 GCF_001186125.1 Sphaeroforma arctica JP610 | reverse complement strand
GTTTCTGTATTACTAGCTAGGACTGGAAGTATCTCTAATCAAGCTTGTTACTTGATAGTTCATAAGTGACTGTCGCAAGATATTTCTTTCACTAAGCTCGGTATCCATATTCCAATGCAGCCTCAAACCTAAACTAAATCCCCGACCGGCTATGCTGGACCGCCAGTCCAGGTTCATATCAGTCCTAATCTACTAGGTTAGGGCCTTAAGCCAGACCGGTATTACAGCACCAGCAGGTCATGCGATATCGAGTCGTATGACTAACTCCATAGACCAACGGCTCGATCCATCCACAGTGTCCACCGACTGAGCCATAAGCTGGGGTACCTTATAATTGGACCTCCAAACATCCGGAAAATATATTCATTAATAAAACGGTGCAACCGTTTGAGTGTAGTGCACATGCACTTAGCGTCAGTAGCCTCCGCGCATGTACTAACAGAAAATCTACATCTACATCACTCCACAACATACTCATTAACATAATGGCACAATTGTTTGAGTGTAGTGCACATGCCCTTAGCGTTAGTAACCTCCGCGCATGTGCTAACAGAAAATCTGTATCCGCATCACTCCATTGACCACTGCGCTCATACTTGTACTTTTTAGCGAGTCTCATCCAACGTATTCATACTGTACTGGAAATGGATGGCTGCAGGGAGCACTCGAAAATCATGCAATAAATATTAGCGAGCCCGAGACGGTGATACTCTGCACTGGGAAGTATAAAAAAAACAAATACCAACCAAACAATGAGGCCGTGGCACTACCTCGTGGAAGCTTCTAAACCAAATCAATTGGTGGAGTGTACACCTTCAAATTGTTCGCATGCACCCGATATTCCTTGTTCAAAACAACGTCCTTGATGTAATGAATAACAGGTGAGGGCCTAACCAGTCCTTTTGTAACTAAATAGCCGGGGAAGCCATATGGAGGTAAAACACCATCTGACCAACCCCGATCATCGGACAATCCGCTCTATTGAGATCCGCTGACCGCTTCTGGGCCGTCCTATGAATATTGATACTAGTTCCATTTTCCAATTCCATAGCACCGTCACCAATACGGACCATAGGTACCAAAAAATCAATATCCTTATCTAATAAAACCTTAATTTCCCGATCCACCGGATAAATATACACTCGATCAGTATCCAACGTAAACAGTGCCATACCAATCACCGATGGATATGTCGCGCTACAATATGCTGATAATGCATACCATCCCAAGGGGGATTCACATAAGTAATTAAGCTACAATATCAGCGCAAAAGCATCATACCCCAAACTGCTCCCACCATTTTCAATACTACAATACATACCCAAAAAATGGCTGGCCGCCGAGACAAGCAATTCCACATCAAATACCAGGTGGAGAGTTACCTGAATATGCCGGACCCATCAAGGTTTCAACTACCAAATAGTCAAACTTTTAAAGAGGGCAAACGTGAGGGCCTCTATGAACTGCATCTTCGGTTACTTCAAAGGGTCACTCTACTGGACCCACCTCTCCAAAGGTTCCATAAACGGATCAAGCTTGTGGTCAGCGACACTACACCGTCACCACCAAAACCTGTTACATACAATGACTCAATGTACTGAATAGGAAAGTTATGCAACCTCACAAATTGTTGATTCATCATAGCTGGCGTGCCCCAATATACTTACAGACATGTCTCCATAAAATTCATGCGTCACCGGTCCCAACCACTGATCCAACAGTCCAACTTCCTGAACCACTGTGTGACCCAGTAATCCACCCTTCTGGTGCGAGAGCCCAGTCTCCGCCGGTCAAGCATGCTGGACCTTCTATGGGCACTCCGTCCGCCAATGGCTCATTTGATTGCACAGTGCACATTTGGGGCAAAGCATATTTCCTGGCGATGGAATAAGAGGCCGGTACGACCAATTGGAAGTATAAGACCTTTCTCGCGACCGATCATAAGCGCGGGTGTCACCTTCCTGAGGTAAAGAATACCGATCACTACAATTGATAGTGGAACAACCTGCTGGACTATTATGACCAGTGCCTGTTCAGCTGAGGAGTGATTACTGCTCCTTATATAAGATTCCCTCTTAGATGCATTAGAGTTGCATAACATATGGGTGGAATTCACGCTCAGTTTCTCTGCAAAGATCGCTGCAGACGTATTTGCTACAGATGAAAAACCATTTTTATCCAAATCACTCTGTACAAGTGTAAGCATTAACCCCACAAATGAATTCGTAAAAAAAAACACACAAACAGGCATGCAACTCACACGACCGTGCTTTGAATAAAGGAGCATCACGATTGTATACATACAACAACTGCCCACGTATCGTTGGATCTGTCAAAATACTCAGCAACATCATATGCTCGACCGCATACATCCACACACAACTGAATCCACGTTCATGTAGCCACATCTCATGTTCTTGCATCGACGCGTGGCCGGAAAACACCAGCAAAGACCTCTCTCGTTGTTCCGTCATCTCCTGTTTTACTCCACCTGATCAGGTGTCAAAGCTGATGAGACAGGTGAGCGTGATCTAAAAAGGAGAACGACCTCGTCGCCCATAATCAGTCGTTTGAAACGGCATCAGTTGTTGGTCCTTGTCGAACCAAATAGGGGTCCTGACCTTCATTGCCCTGGCAAATTAACTGGGAGTCAGACATCCCCTGACCACCGGGCTGGTGCTGTTAATTTCAATCCATGAGCTCTAGGTCGAAAACACTGATGTCGGGTAACACTGCGGCCTTTGCCTCAAAGGCACATCCATAATAGTCGTACGTAACCTACTCACGCGGGTCATTTGCCCACAAACCAATGTCCAGTTCACTATGTAACGTATCCATCATCCTCTTAACGCTTTTTTACTTATTCGACTTCACTGAGTCGTCCTTAATGTACGCCTCCAACGTAATCAATTTATGGTCCATAACGGGACATCAGAAAGCGCTCAACTACAACTACAATCACTGCTTCCGACAACGATTGCTGAATTTCTAACTTTATAACATCACTAACATATTTCATCATCAAATCAATCTGTGCGGCAAAACCTGACACAGCATATGTTTCTTCCCCTTGTCTAACCGTAAACTTATGATAAACCGAAGAGTTTGCACAATCATGCCAATTCTTAAATCAAGGTAAAATTGGTTCGTACTTGTTACCTTTAAAAATCTTTGACAGCGCCTACATCTCGCTGGACGACAGTATCTCGATATCCTATTCTTGAAACCGAAAACAATACACTTATATCTACTCTATAAGTAGTCTCTCCCTTAATTGTAGCACTAGCTAGGACCAGGAGTTACTCCAACAAAAGTTTATTACTTGGTAGTTAAGCGAGTGTCTCATGGTCCTTAGCTTCATAGATTATATGTGAAAGAGAAAGACAGCCTCCTACACTAACCTCCATATTTAAACTAAATCTCTGGCCGTCCATGCCGGTCCGCCGGACCAAGTTCATATCAGCCCGGTCCTATCCCACTAGGAAAAGACCTTGAGCCAGGTCGGTACTACAGTTTTCAAAGTTGGAATTTTGCCGACGAAACACAGTGATAGTTTTGCCAAGACGAATAACAAAAGCACAAATAAAATCCCTTCAACAAAATCAGTACTGGGAGTATTCTATATTGGCAATATCACGGCCTTGCAATCCCCAAGACTGTTACTGATTTCACGAGGCATATTATTTGACTACTCTCGTATTAAATTTTAATAAAAATTCTAAGATAACCAACGTTTATAGTTTACAGCTTTAAGACGTTAATATCGCCTTATTACACCGGTATTCACATGATCAACTGATCTGTATCCTTAAAAAGTACGTGCTAAGTGTTCTGGTTTGCCACTGTTAATTGCAGGCGTAGTATCGTTTGCGCGAGCCCAACAAGTGATACTTGTGGCTGATGGTGGCGGTCGGACACCGCTTGCCGGAGTTCATCCCTGGGCTTGAGCGTTGTTTCTGAAGCCGTGCGGTTGCTGATCTTGCGTACTCATGCCGGTTGTGAATATATTGGTATAGTTTGTATGAGTACATTTATTTAAAAGACAGTATGTATGTCTACAATAAATAGATAAACTTTTAAGAAATAGTAGTATACCGGCAAACTGTATCACTAAACCGAGGATTTTAATGGAGTAGGATTTCGGTGTTTATTTGGAAATCGTATCCGTGAAATTAATGTTTGAAGCAGGTGATCGATGTAAGGCCGTTGATTGATGACGATCTTGTCCGGAAGGCGTATGCGAAGATTCATCAGATGTTTAGTACAGAAATGTCACCCAGTGTGAGACTTGTATGGATTTGGACCCAGAGATTGTTAAGGAGGACATAATATAGAAATTCCAAAGTCTCGGGATCGATTCAAGTCATATATTTGGGGCTTCCGTCAGTATACGTAGACGATGATCCAGACCCGTGCCTTCCCCTCTCACTACGAGTGTCGTGGTTATGTATTGATATTAGCCTATGATGGTAGTAGTACAAGTTCGTTCGGGAATAGATAGAGTTAGACCCCGGAAGACTATAAAAGCAGTTCATGTCCAGCGTTAGAGTTCAGGCTTTCACTAAGACTATAAGGAACAGAAGGGCGAAGAGGACTAAACTCTATAGACTGCTTGTATCGTAAACCTTGGAATAAGGTTTAATACTCAGAATTGGAAATTTGGGGTTGGCGCCAAAAATTGTGATAATCATATATGTGCTTATTTCTGGATTTGAAGAATAAGGACCGAACTTTGGGAAATTCGAGGGACTCTAAAAAAACAACAACAGTAAGTTGGATTTTGTTTCTAAAAATAATACAAAAACAAAAACATAGGCATGTTATTTTGAAAATAAATATTTACAGTTGCAAAAAAAACAATCATGGATATTTAGATTTTAGGCAATGAGTATGTTTTATTTACAGATTGCTGAATTTTAATAGGGACTTCGAGTCTTCGACAAATGTGATCATTGTAAATCTGTGATGGGTGACTTTTTGTAACAGTTGCAATTTTTCATTTTGTTCCATTTAAAAAATAAAATTGAAATTAGTATCTATACTCATATGTACCGCCAAACTATGTAATCAATATGTAGTCATCTACTTGTAAACTATAGTATCGACAAAGATTAAAAACAACTATTTACTAATTCGTAGTTCGTTAGACGTTAAATATCTGATTATCTGTTCGTCGTTACAATACTAGAGCAAGCGGGAGCTTCAACTGCTAGTATATAGCGGATCTGGCCGGCTGGCCCCTTTCTTTTTTAAAAACAAAATTCTGTCTTCAGTACTCACTGGAGTCTCTCTCTCTGGTGAGTGGTCCAGTCAGGCAGTCACCAGTCACCACTCGCCAGTCGCCACCTGGAGTCTGGACTCTTGAGGGGTTTGGGGGTTTGTCAGTTATTCAGTTTGCCTTTGGAGTTGAGTTTGGAGTTTTTCATGTTGTAGACTTTGGAGTTTGGACTCTCAGAGACTCCAGACTTCATACTGTTCACAGTTGTATTTACTATTTTATAGGGGGAAAAGTACCTGTTAAATATAAAATTTTGTATTTATTTCAATGACGTCTATACTCTTTTTGTAAGCATTTAAAAAAAAAAAAGGATGGCCTGTCCTTGAAAAGTGTTAAAAAAATTTAAAAATCGAACACAGTCTCACACTCCCACTACCCCGCTCGCAGTGGACTTACCAGTGTGGAGTGACTGTGGACTGTGGAGGCTGTGGAGTGTGGACTGTGGAGGCTGACTCCCTTCTCCCTTGCCCTGAACCCTGAGCCCTGAGCCCTGAGCCCTGGGGCCCTGTATACAGTGAATAGTGATTCAGTGTTTTTTCTTCTTTTTTACTACATTTTTATTCAGTATTGCAGCATCCGCGGAATCCGCGGTCGTCGATTCTGGATTCTCAGATTCTCGCTCTTACTCCTTCCAGAGTCCCACTGGCCAGTGGCCACGAACCTTCCCCCCAGAATTAAATTCAAAACGTTCCGAGGCAGGGAAAAAAGAATGGTTCGTCAGTCATTTGTAACACCATCACACATGGTGTAATTGTATATTCACTAATCACTACATAATCATATTCAGAAGAAACTCACAAGATTGACGATTATGTGGTATTTTTCATATTCACCTTTTCCTTATCCCCCGTATGTCGCCGAATGAAAATGTGTGGATAAAAAGTTTACTGCAACAAATTTGCTACAGGGCGGACCCCGGCAGCAGGGGTTGTGGACTCTTGTTGTGTATGGGGTTGCCGACTCGGGTACGTCAGCTGTGGGATTTGGTCAGTACTACAGGTATGTACTCTAGGTAGTGGCCAGAAACCCAGCTGGCCAGCAGTATATAAATGTAACGATCGGAAGCATTACAAGCAGAAAAAATTCAAGTAGCACAACTGTATATATTATTCAACTATGGCAACCGTAGTTACGATTCCGCCACCTCAAGGGGATCAAGAATTTGTTCGTAAAAGTATCAAGTATGTCCTGCCTAATGACGCGGTAGATTCATTTATTCAACTGATTGAGCCCACTCTACCAGTCTCGCCATTCACATTACCATCAGGCGAAGTAGTCACATCGCAAGTAAATAATAGTTCGTATTTCGACGACGAGTATTTAAACCAATATAAGGAGCGTGTTGTCAAAAATGAAAATGCTGAATTGTACCGTGTCAGATGGTACGGTGATTCCTTTGAGCCGGTAGAAAATCTATTCATCGAGCGAAAGAGGCATCACAACTACAAACGAACGGGCAAGTATAGCAACAAGAAAAGACTTGACCTGCCCAAAGAGGAAATGTCACGTTTTTTGCTGGGCACACCCGTGGAATTGCTCAACCCATCAAAAGCCAAACTTGCTGAGGAGATACAAACCGTCATGATGCATAACAAGCCTAAGATCCGCACACAGTATCTGCGTACCTCTTTCATGAGTCAAGATATCAAAGATCTCAGAGTAACGCTAGACAGGGACATCAAAATGTTTGCCGAGCCGCAAAGCTGGACTGAAATAGCAAGACTTAATGGTAGAGCACGGGGAGAATGTGACATGATGCCTTTCGCGATTGTTGAGGTGAAGGTAGCTCTGGTTCAAGGTGGCAGACCACAGTGTCCGGAATGGCTTGAAGTTGCATTATTGTCATCTGGTGCTCGAAATATCAAACTCAGCAAATATGGATATGGTTGTATGAAGTTCTTCCGGAACATGCACATCCTACACCTAAATGGGCCCCTGAGATCGAAGCTTGGAACCAGTTGTTGACCGGAAACTCACCGAACACTGATTCCGCGGCAGTGTTTTTGTCAGTTCCCACATTACAAGCACCGCCCAGTTATCAGTCAAATGATTACGACCGAAGTTTCGTTGATGAAAAGTTCAATTCACCGTCTTCAATTGATAAGAGCAAGCGCACGTTCTCTCCTTTCAAGTCGAAGCTGTACAATACGGGAACCATTTTCCACAAGGCTCGTCGCCAAGGCCTGAATCGCAAAAAGTACGGCAAGACCGATGGGAAAGCATTCATGGCCAATGAGCGAACCTTTCTCAACTATATCCAGTGGACTTGTAGTTTAGCAACATTCTGTGTAGGTTTGCTGCAGGTTGTCACAGGACAGCAAGTTCTATTCGTCACGACAGCGATTATCCTCTTCTGCGATGTGCTTATGGCGTACGCTACAATCATTTATCAATTGAGAAGGATATATTTTGTTAACAACATAGAATCTCGAGGTGGCAGAGTTCCGCGCGCATTCAATGAGTGGAAGGTGATATCTCTCATAATGTCTGTTTTCTTCATCGCTGTGAATGCATATATGGTTATTCTGTGGATTTCATCACCTACAACGATATTATAATGTACACTACAAAACAACTTCGACTCTGAACAAAATAAATTTATTTGTTATATCATACCATCTATCAATCGACCTGTACAAGCTGGGCCTTTTGAAGGAGAGACAGTGGATAGATCGTTACCTCCATGAAAGAGACGAATTGCCGTGTACGATCATGGCTTTATTATTACTGCCATTCACTTCCAGGTTTCCTCACAACCAGCAAACCACTCTACATTTCGGCGAAGATGAACCGAGTCCAATGTTCGCGCGAATCAAGTTAATGTTTAAATAGTCTAAAATAGCTCAGAAATAGATCAGTACTCCTAATGATCATCATATCCGTTATCACTGGTAGCTAGTACAGCTGACAAAGTGTACACACTAGATCCACCGATCTGGAGTCAATTCACCGCGGGCAATCTTGCTTAAATCCATATATGTTCTGCCCACCTGCGTCATCGGACATTATGTTTAAGGCACCGTCTCTTGTCACTACCCCTCCTGTATCCATCACCACGACCCTATCACACACTGCGAGTGTATTTAAATGGTGTGCAACAACCAATGTTGTTATCTTTTTGCTCCTATTAAGACTTTTCAGCGAATTCAATACGACACCCTCGCTCATCTCATCCAAGGCACTTGTACTCTCATCCAATACCAGAAAGCGTGGTTTCGTAAGCAGCGCACGTGCTATAGCTATCCTCTGCCTCTGACCCCCCGAGAGCGATGCCCCCCTCTCACCCACGTGAGTGTCGTAACCCTTCGGTAAATGAGTAATGAATTCATGTGCATTTGATAGTTTAGCAGCCTCGACTACCTCCTCCTGTGTAGCGTCGGGCTTGGTATACACTATATTACTCCTTATTGTACCGGAAAAGACTACAGGTTCCTGCTGGACATATCCCATTTGTGACCTCAGCCATGCGACATCGAGATCACGCAGATCGACACCATCGATAGTGATAGACCCACGGTTTGGTTCATACAAACCCTGTAGCAATGCGATAACACTCGATTTACCACACCCAGAGCGTCCCGTGAGGGCCACCATCTCACCAGCGGTGACACTCAGATCTAATTTCTCAATGATTTGCGCATCTGGGGCAGTTGGATATGCGAAGCCCACGCCATTGAATCGAATATTACCATTGTATCCCTCTGCTAACTTCTTCGTTCCGTATCCCAATTTCGGCTTGGCTTCTAGTAGTTGGAATAAACGACTAGCCGAGCCTTGTGCTCTCAAAATTCCACTCGCGCTCTCCGTAACCTCAGAAACAGACCCACTCAGCATACCAGCGTACAAACAGAAAGCAGTCAGTTGCCCTACGGACAACGTGTTGTTGATAACCATATTCCCTCCCAGCCCGACGACAGTCAACAACACACCATTCCCGATAAAGAACGAACAGCCCAAAAACAACCCTTGGTAGTACGCAAGTCTTTCCGCATACAAATACGACATGTCAATAACTTTGCCGTACTCGCGTGCCTCCACCTGTTGCTGATCGCAGAGTACCACCGTGCGTATTGCGCCAAAACGCTCGGCCGCCATCTGAGTAGAGGTAGCGAGCGCATCCAGATGCTTGCGTGACAATCGCTTGATGTACTTTCCGAAAAAAAGCGCCCCACCAATGATCATGGGCACTACCCCGGCTGAGTAAAAGGTAAGCAAAGGTGAAATGTACACCATCGCGCCCACAGCCGATGCTGATTTCATGGCACTCTCTGTGAACGATCCGACATTTTCCACAAGATGCTCAGCAGTCTCGTGTACATCTATACCCAGACGGTTAACCAATTCACCAGATCTGTTCACATCGAAGAAGGCGGCGTCCTGAGCCATGATACCGCCGTACAATTTCTTCCGCAGGCTTGCACCGATTTTCTGGCCTACCATCTCGAGAAGAGTGGCGTGAAGGAATGTAGCACCAGCACCCTAAGAACAAATGCAACATACGATTAAAAGACAGCTGGTGGCGATTCCGAGTTACATCGTGTTCAAAACAAGAATTGGCGTTTAGAAATGGGTACAAAGACGATACAGCAAGAGAGCTACCGTTGGGAAAATATGCAATAGTTCACAATTTAAACTGCTACAAACAGTGAAGCAACACATATGTATATACGAAAGTTTGTACAGGTACATATTCAAATAATGAAATAGTGTATGTGTATAGGTATATATATATATTTATGAATATACACATACACACAAATACACGCATTATACAAACATACGAACACACACACACACATAACACACATATATATAGATAAAGG
>NW_014040323.1:35561-40403 GCF_001186125.1 Sphaeroforma arctica JP610 | reverse complement strand
GTATATTTATACATCTACGCACCCACAAACACATTATATATATATATATATATATAATATATATGTATGTGTGTGTAGTTGTGTAAATATATATATATATATATATATATATATATATATATATATATATATATATATATATATATATATATAGTAATATAGATACATACATACTTTCGTGTACGATCATATGTAAGCTGCTTAATGTCAAGTTCATCATTATGCAGACATGAACAATGACTACATCGAACTATACGCGATTACGCACCACCGTTATGATGCCGACCATATTGAGGGTGATCTCCTTTATCCGTGCATATGTGTCCACAGTCGTAGGCTCTGCGAGTACATCCACGATTGTACCCAATGCATCAGGAAAGGCGATCGTAGCTGCCGTCGAAGCGCCCAGGCCCACCATAGCTAGACTCATGAGTTTATACTCGGACTTCAGAATACTCAACACCTCTGTGAGTTTTACCTGCTTGCCTCTCGTAGTGTCCAGCTTATACGAGTGTGTATGCGGTCTCTTATGCCCGCGATGTGCATGCCCTACCGTCACTCCCTCGTCGGCCTCCTCACTAGCCGCCTGTGCTTCCGACTCCCCATACCGATACAAGCTAGCATAACTATGAGCATCACCTGCTTTACAATTACCGTGATCGCCCCCTCGCCCCTGTCCTTGGTGGTTCGTCTGTCCATGAGAGTGTCCACCTCCTTGCTGATGCAATACCGAGTTATTGCTATCCAGCATGTCATTTGTCTGTTCGCGTGACGTTTCCTCTAACCGCTGCTTTTTTAGATCTCGTGTTTGTGCAGCCACGGACGCTAACTTCATTCCAAGTGATTTGTTTTTACTGTTGGGAGGAGGCGCGGCGAGTGTTTTACTTGTTGACACACTGCGAGTCTTGACCTTCGCTGCTTTACCTTTCTTTGAAGAATATGCACGTGTTTGTACACGTACATTGAATTGCGACACTGCATGATGGTCTTGTCCATGTGAATGTGTTCGAGAATTTGGTACGTGCTTCGGGTGTATACCTGATCTCAGCCATGACCTTTGTTGTGTATATACTGATGTTTGAATGTGTGCAGAATAACTGTTTGAAGACTTTACTGCGGCGAGCGGAGTAGCACTCGACACTCTACTGAACACTCCGTTGAACGTCGCCGCTGCGTTACGGCTAGCACTGTTTAATGCAGGAAGCATGATGCAATTGTGGGTTATACGAAGACTAAGCCATAGAGACCAAAAGAGCGGCGATCACAAAAAAAAATCAGGTACCACAACTGGAAGCATCTATCTTCTTCCATTCATTTATTATATAATACGGAAGAAGATTGCTTTACTGTATTGTATTTTTGTAATGCCAAAAATGTATGATAATCCCGTTCTATTTATTTACATTCACCTCATGACTCATGAGTCATATTTGGAATGCAATCAAATTCATCACAGTCTCACAGGCTCTCTACTACTACATACTCTAGAGAGAGTAGTAGACACCAGGCCTCACTCTGATGGCTGATGAGTCCTCAATACCTCTCAGTCCTCAGTTCCTCACACGAGCTCGAAATATAGTATATTTACGTTAACCGTTTATTTTATGTTTCGAAGTTCTGTTCAATTTTTATATAAATAAATATAGATACGATACATGTAATATATGTACATTTTTAAAAAATAGCGGTGCATGTTTCCCAATAAACGTTAAATCGGATATAAATCGAAAAAAAAATACACGTTTGTGAACGTAAAAACAAAACTTTTTTATTTTAGGGCCATCACATCATTGACTCTATAAATTGGACGGATATTATGTATCTATTAGGAGAATGGCCCTCGTATTTCAAGCGAGCCCTGGCTATTTAAATTTGGTAAAATGAAAAACAAAACAAAGCCTCCTAAAATTAGGAACAAAACAACATTTCGTGTTCTCTGCAAAAATTTATGTGCTTTTTAGCTTTTGCATCATGATCCCGAAGCCCTCTGAACTTCTGAAGTCTGGGACCGGTTTGCTAGGTCCCGCCTGCCTGGCCATGCTGACCCTGTTTGTCTGCTGAAGCCTGGTGATTTCAACACATCTGTGGTTTTAACTTTTAAATCTAAACAAAATTGGTCGCTATCTATTGGCGCGTAATTGGGCCTTCTATAGGACTAAAAATAGATATAGAAATTCAATTTTTGCCGGTGGAGGACTGGAGGGCGGCGGCACAGGCTATTTAAAAAAATAGAAAAAAAAACTTTCATTCTACATAAGGAGGAGGTCTATTTACAACTTCATAAAGGGATGCTCGGATCACCACACTCGAAATGTCGGAGGGCGGTATTTCTGAACCTGAATCAGAATGTGTTCTATTTACAGATCTGCTGTTCAGAAGTGCAGGTGAATTACATTGATATGAATAATCAAATAAATTCCAACCTGTAGTACAACAAGTATGTATACATACACGCGAAATAGTGGTTTGCATATTTTTATGTCTACTTGATAGCATAGCTAGCCGAGGATGCTACTACATTATTCTTGCAGATACGCCTGGTGCTCTACTAATCGTTTGAACGGGCCGTCTTTGGTCATTAATTCAGTGTAGTTGCCCTGTTCAGCAACCTGTGGTAGATTTATACGAGTGGAGACCGACGTTGTAGTTAGTATATTTGCGTGCACGTATGTGTAGGTGCGAGACCAGAGATTCGATTACTAGACTAGTAGTCTTCCAACGAAGTGTACAATTGCAAGAAGCAAAGAGCATTGCTAACAGTTGCTTTGCATAAAAAACCCAGATCTAGCGTGCCCGATAAACATAGAAAACAAAATTAATCTCACAGTCATCGTAAGGACAAGATATGCACGTCCAGTTGGCCTTATCCATCATATCTTATACTAGTTGTACAAGTACAAATGATAGCACACGTTTGCCTCATCCATCATATCTTATACTAATTGTACAAGTACAAATGATAGCTGAGATGATGGTATCGCACGCGGGGGACCAGACGGGGTGCATTCGCCAATCTGCGGGGATTAGTTGCATGACACCGAAAATACACGAAAGCGTAAATAGAAATAGCATTACGTGTATACTTTGTGTTACACGCGTGTGGAAAAGTATAGACACGTTTGCCTACTACATTCAATGTGACTCACCTTGCCGTCTTCAATAACGGCAATGCTATCCGCTCGTTTGATAGTAGACAGCCGGTGCGCTATTGTGATCACTGTGCGACCTACCAGCAGGTGCCTGCGGGTGATAGATGTCCAGAGAAACGAGGTGTCAGGCGACAGGCTAAGTAAAATATGTCGGGATATTGAATACAGTGAACATGCTTGTGTGTATACCTAGACTGAAAGTAGACTCTAATGCCTGTGTTGATGCCACTTGTGCGGAGTCAGGGCCAAAAGACGTGGGTAGCGGAGACATCTAAGTATGTATAATGATAACTTGAAGGAGCTTTCAAGCCAGAGGATCGGCGTGCCTTGAATCTGGCTGCCAGCTATATGTAGTTGTTGGTGGGGTTGTGTGCATCGAGTAAGACACCATCTGCTTATTTGGGGAATGCATGTAGGTAGACGACACCCAATGCCTCCTTCATATACTCGCGCGCCGCTCGCTCAACAACACGCAGAACATGCATGTCGAGTGCAGACAGTCCTCCTTGTATCAAGCATTCACTCTAGAAATTCACACTAATACGTACACAAGTTGCACCCACACTTAAATATGATGTAAATTGTTGTACACATAAAAAAGACACAACGATATAACGCATGCCACAGAAGACTCAATGCACATACTTCTCCAAGGCATCTTGCACCAGCCGTTCACTCTCTCCGTCGAGAGCACTTGTAGCCTCATCCAGTATCAGGATGGTGGGGTTCTTGAGCAACGCTCGAGCAATCGCCACACGCTGGCGTTGCCCACCGGACAAGCTGAGTCCCCTCTCTCCTACCATGGTATCGTATCCATCCTGGAAACTGGTGATAAACTCGTGCGCATTGGCCTTCTTCGCGGCACTCACTGTTGTATTGATGGTAGGATATGAGGAATTGCTTGTAATTGGACTGCGGAAGTTCTACCAGGCTCCAGACCCTTTTGCAATTACTCAAAACACTGTCTATGGATTTACGCGCTTTGTATACATCTGGTACAGGCACCGTTACCAACAGCAGGAATCTCAAATGACCACTCCACATACACGCGGCCATCGGAATGCAGCTTGTATTAGCTTGATATTACACGCAAGCATGCGAAAGTGAACTTAGATATATACCTACCAACATATCTCACATATCCACAGCGTTACGACCACATGCGATGCTATAGGCGATAGTGGCGCTAAACAGGACAGGTTCGGATAACACAAACTGCAAAGTGAAATGATGAGACCATCCCCGCGTATACATCTCAATTTATGTGCAAACACCCTTGTATTCATATTAAAACTTTCTCGTACGACCGGATAGGTACAGTCATACCGTAGTATTGCCAGAGATGGACTTGATAGATAAGATGAGGGCTAGCTGTCCACACTAATACGTACATGTTCCCACTTACCACCCGAAATAGCCAGGACAAGCACATTCCAATACGCGAACATAACTTTGTATTAAAACATACATATACATGTGGACACACACACACACTCTCTCACACACAGACACAGACACAGGCACAGACACTGACACAGGCACAAAAACACACACCCGCATATCTATCTATCTATCTATATATATATATATATATATATATATATATATATATATATATATATATATATATATATATATATATATATATATATATATATATATATATATATATATACTATATATATACTATACT
>NW_014040323.1:19285-27510 GCF_001186125.1 Sphaeroforma arctica JP610 | reverse complement strand
ACACACACACACACACAACGACACACACACACACACACACACAACACACACACACACACACACACACACACACACACACACACACACACACACACATATATATATATATATATGAAATTCTCATTTTCTCTTTGTTTTAGCAAATTCTTGTACATTTGTTTATATCTATGACTGCATCTGTATCTGCTGTCGAACGGTATAACTGTAAGTTGTTCCTATTCAAGTTATCAGTATCGAATGAAGCTTGCAATTTCTCAAGTGCAGAGAGACAATAGATATTGAATTTATGTTGGTGTATATTTGGTACAAACAGGTAGACGTATCAGCATGTTCATGTATTAGAGTGAACTTGTGACTGATTTATACGTATGAGTAGATACGTGAATCCAGATACACTTCCATTTCCCGTAAGTGATATACGGGTGTGCCACCATATGTGATAATTTAAGTGAAGTAAAACTCTTCCTATAGAGCGATTACGATCTTTATCAGCAAGCAACGCCCGGTATTTAGTTGCAACCGAATTATTATATGTGCGCCTACTTCATTGCCAGCAGCAATGCAAAATCAACTAAATTTCTCAAATTTTATGATCATATTGCAGCTGTCGAGACTCTTCCTGAAGATCTGAAGCACAATCTCACACATATGCGAGAATTGGATCTCAAGGTTGAAAGTATGTATTATGTGTGATGTAAGGTGGTGTATACGTATGATTCCGCCTTTACAGCAATAACATACTATCTTATCAGTTATGTAATTCGATATATCTGCACTTTATAAGTAGTCGATTGATAACCGAAGCGCAGCAAATTGTTAAACTGCAAACTTCAACATTTCTTGTGTCCCGTAGATATGTCCGATAGTATCAAGCGAAGGGTAGATGTCAACTTCAAGGGGAAAAAGTTCGCCGTGGGCAGCACAACACCAAAGGGCATGAAGGTCCAGAAAGACCGAGAAGAACTCATGGAGAAGGTGAGTTCTTTACTGAACTGGAAAATTTGACCTTGTCTTGCACACAGTCTCTGTCATGCTGATGTGTTGATATGGCGCATATGTGCGATTTATCTCATTTGTCATATGATAGAAGGAGAATGGTGCAAAGTACACCTGTGCTAAAATCGATATTTCCACAAAGTAGCGAACATTTAGTGATATTGCTTGAATTCCTGCCTATCAGATCTTGGCAGACTACAATGAAGCGATTCAGGTTTCAGAGAGCAAATCAAATCTCGCGGTGGAGACCTTCAATCTAGTCACGAGGCATAAGCAACGCCTAGAAATCGAGATAAAGAAGTTCAAACTTGATCTGGAAAGGGTGAGTCAGTGCATTTCAGTGACTAGATTTATTCGAATCATTCATATCGCATTGGTTTTAGAGTTAGATACTCCTATTCTTCGAACAAAACGACTCTTTATGCTTCTTTGATATCACCCCTTGGTACCTAGTGAAGTTTAACGTATTTCTGAGTAGGCTGAGATCGTGAGATATCAGTACTGAGAGATCTTGTTCGAAGTTTTGTTGACATGTTATAACCATACTGCTCTCACGTTTCCAGAAACAACCAGGTGTCACAGCAATGGGAGAGCAGAGGTCTCGGCTACTCGACACAGTAATCACACCGCAACCAAATGCAATTGCTGTTCTGGGGAATACAATAAGTAAGTTACAAATAATTGGAAGCTCGCGAATCAAGTTCTTCTGCGTGCCGATTTATGTCACGTATATTGATCGATTTGTGGTTCGGAAGTTTTAATGGGGAGTTAGGATCATTCGTGTGGCGGTTTCCTTTATCCTAAAACCCTAAAACTTTTAGCAGCGCGCAATGTGCTATCTCGAGGTTGGCTACGTTTGATCCACGACTTCACAAATCCAAACAAATTATCGGTAGTCTGTGTTTTGCGGATTAAGATCTCAGGTGTGCACTTTTATATGGCATTCATTTGAACCTTTGTGTGTCGGAATATTTTGGCGTGGTATCGTGCGACACCGTCTATTTGCTTGATGTTGTCGCAACATCATACCCTTCTTCGTCACGCTGCTGTCAGAGCCTGTGTCAGGTTCATTCCGCATCTCAAATATGTGTGTTTGCTGCAGGTCTCGTAAGGATTTGAAAAGGACTTGTAATTCATCTATAAACCATCTGGAAGGAGTACTCAAGCTCATCCTTGTTATCTATAGAACGTCAGCGAGGAGTGGAGAAGTCGGTCGAACCGCCAGCAAAGAAGCAGGTAACAGAGACGAACGTGCGAACGGCGACTGGATCTATAGGGCGCTCTGGGTTGGCTCAAACCGCAACCAGCCAGAGACGGATTAATCGTGGCGCGTCTGCTGGTGCTGTCGCAACACCGACACCTACACCGGCGATCATCGTGCAACTGCCAAAGCCTACGGAAGAGACGTACTGTATATGCAACCAGGTATGGCGAAGGTGTGAGTGATGGTTTATAAAGTTTCTGTTTTAGCGCCTACACGCTTAGTTTCGTTTGTATGAGACGCATCAGTATACTGGTGTATATCTGTAGCGTATGTTACACGGTAATTTTAGATGATACATACTTATCAAGATTTGCGGACAATGGCACACTGTAGCTTTTCAATGTTAACATCATTTCTCATGCTGTTGAACAGGTGTCCTATGGTGAAATGGTGGGATGTGACAATGAGAACAGTTGTTTGCGCGAGTGGTTCCACTACAGCTGTGTAGGTCTCACCGAAGCGCCGAAAGGAAAGTGGTATTGTCCCGAATGTCGCGTGACTATGAAACGACGGGGAAAGTTTTGATCGGGCAAAAATCACACATAGACCTGCAAAATTTCAGCTACCCGCTACCATTTTACATATGATACAGTATTATGTTTCAAGTTTCTCCTTCGAGACTTGCTAAACGGAAGAACCATTTGATAGAAATAATCCAACGGTCTCCAACATTCGCCAGTACCCGTGTGTTGGATACTTTTTCTGCTGGAGTATTCGATGCTTGCCAATGATCATGGACAGGATTTCCAACGGCATCAGTGCGCTTTATGCCTTTTGCATCCCATCCCTGGTATGTTTTCTTCATCTGATTGAGGAGACTGGATCTATAGTTATTCGACTGACTGGAAGCTTGATATAGGATTCGACCCGTGTTTGGTGATCTTGCGCGAGAAATACTGTACGGGCTGTATCCGGCCCTGAAAGCGACTACACACGACTAGAGGATCGACGCTACTATGACCGATATCGACAGGTAGTTGGTACACAATTCCGGCTATCAAGGTTCAGCCTGGAATGGTGGCCCAGGGGAAAATATTTTCTGCGTTGACTACATTGGTTGCTGGCTATCAAGCTTCGACAATCAAAGTTCGTGGCTGCTCCGTTCTCAGTACTGGAACTTCGCACCACATAGGTGTGATTTTGTTGGACAGCAAATAGCTGCTAGAGTTGAGAGAACAACCCCATCATACACAGTTGACGCTTAAGCGCAATCAAACCACCAACTGTGTCGATGGAAATGAAAGATACCAACGCGATGGCCGAAATGTCCGCTTAAGGGCACAGGAGCGTCAGTTCCCTGCCATGCAAGATGCAATCAAGACTTACAAAATTGATTGGAATACCAAACGGTTTGACGAATTTTGCCAACGTTAGTTGTTGATGTGCGATTGACAACCTCGGCAACATATGGTATGCGATGAGACAGCGCGACAGCCATTTTGACTCGTACTTCCCACGCCTTCAAGACTAGAGTTTCGGAGCTTATGCAGAGGCGGGCCTATCCCGTTTTTCCTGCAGTGTGGCGTTGTCTACCCCATGTATTTCGCGACTGGACGCGGACCAGCGCACAATACTTCTCAATATCGAACCAAATGCACCGCTGTGATACACAATTCCAATTCAGTCAGCGACCGCTACTCGGTCAGAATGGGAATCAGTAATAAAATAACTCGCACTCTACCAAAAGAACGGGAGCTAAATGTAGAAAACTCGCATGCTTTTTATCGTCTCTGTTGCATAAAAAAAATTACTCTACTGTTCATTTTTAACAGAATAGTGAATTTATAAATTGAATCGTTCGACAACATCTACAGATGTACCATCCACCCAGTCTGCGTCCGACATGGTGCCGTGGCTGGCCATGTACATAATGGTAGATTTTTCCGTCGAGGCAGTGTTACTATTGAATCGACATGATCCATCTATTACGAACCGTCCTTCGACAGCTTGGGAAGAATACTGACTATACACACCACCCTCAGCCGCTGAATAATTGTCGCTGAAATACGCGTTTTTCCATAGGAAGGTACTGTTACTGTTATGTATATTAGTGGAGAGGACACCACCACGTTCTTCAGAATGGTTTTCCCGATACACACCAGAGATTGTAACCACACTATTCTCCTCCAAATGTAGAAATCTCAACGCCCCACCTCTTGCGTTTTCCCCATCGTCCTTGGCGATATTTCGTTCAAAGAGGCAATCCTCTCCGACTGTGAATGTCTTGAAAATACCTTGAACGTGTATTGCCGATCCCTGGTTAGCTACATTGTCACGGAATGTGCTGTTTAGAATATACACTGACGATTGCATGTAGTCCAGATACACTGCGCCCCCCAGCGAGTGTTTGCTCGCCCATACTTCATTATATCTCGCAGTATTTCGCTCGAAGATACCTCTGATGGTGATTATGTATGGCTCAAACAACGCGATGACGGCGATCGCCGCACCACCAGGGTATGTGGAAGACGTGTTTCCCTTCATTGTCAAATCCTTGAAGGTACAATCGCTTGTGGATTCGAAACCGCGACTGTTGCCAACAAACACGCCAACTCCAGGGAGTGCACTGCGCATGTTTTGCATATGCACATTTTGCAAGGTCAAGTTGACACCTTGCTTACTAGGCCATGTGACGTTTCCTAATGAGCGAAAGCCACCCGCCATGTTATCACCAGCGGATGTGAAGTCGAGATCTTTTATGGTTATGATATGGCCATCCGGGTTGATTGCTTGAAGGATGGATGTCTCATTATTATCAAAGGTGGCGATGAGCTCTCCTGCATCACTATCACACTTTGCACCCTGGAAGCTAAGAATCACTGTATTAATATCAATCGGTTCAGGAACCTCGTGCTTGCCTCCGATCGTAATTATGTCGTTGTCTATACTGCTGTTTACCGCGGCACCGAGGGAAGTGTAGCACACAGTACCAATGACTGCCCCAGCACAATCGCACGCACTCGTTACTATAGTAATTGTATCTACAAGTTGTACTACAGTTGTATTCGCAGGTTGTGCCACAGTTGTATTCATAGGCTGTGAGACAGTTGCATTCACAGGCTGTACTACAGTTGCATTCGCAGGTTGTGCCGCAGTTGTATTCATAGGCTGCGAGACAGTTGCATTCACAGGCTGTACTACAGTTGTATTCGCAGGTTGTGCCACAGTTGTATTCGTAGGCTGCGAGACAGTTGCATTCACAGGCTGTACTACAGTTGTATTCGCAGGCTGTGCCACAGTTGTATTCGTAGGCTGTGATACAGTTGCATTCACAGGCTGTACTACAGTTATATTCATAGGCTGTGAGACAGTTGCATTCACAGGCTGTACTACAGGTATATTCATAAGCTGTGCTATAATTACGTTCACAGGTTGTGCCACAGTTGTTTTGGCATTTCCATCGAGCGTAGTATTCACGGGCTGTGCAACCGTGAAGCACAGAAAAGTTATTAAGAGAGTAACAATACTCTTCATCTTTGATAAAATATTTTTTTTTTGTGAGACGACACCGTCGGCGAGACTTATTTTATATACTACAATCTACATAGGGATGTTCATATTTTACGTTGAACTAACGCGGTATTTACAAGTCTAACATCAGAAATGAATAATGATATTGTCGTGTAGTCGAAGGGGAAATTAGTCTCAATACATAGGCGGGTACTGGGTAGGTTCAGTACGGTAATTCTCTTATAAAAAAAATCTCTGGGAGTCTGGGACCTGGAATAAAGTATGATATAATTGACAATAGAGGCCTAAAAAAGTAAAAAGAAAAAAAAAGGCCACAGGGCACAGGGCACAGGGCACAGGGCACAGGGCACAGGTGCTTTTTATGCCTACGGCTATTTCTGTGTATAAAAATTGTCCTGCCTTTTGTGTTTGTTTTCGAAATATTACAGGATGAACGATAGTAATATAATTAATTGTGGGTTTTTTAAAAACAAAAGCAAAATTTAACACGATGATTTTGTAGCCTCCTAATAAAAGAACTAAATAGAAAATAAATATGATATAAATGTTTAAAATTTAAAAGGCTATGTATAAATATGTATTGTTTTTTTAAAACAAAATAAATAAATAAATACTATGTACATGCATATGTACACCTAAAATGTATTTGTTTAAAAAAAAGTAGAGGCTATGAATTGGGTACATACGTAGTTTATATTGTTTTGAAAAAAAATAAAAAGAGCTTTTTAAAAAAAGATAGATATGTATAATGTAGGACCTGGCCGGCCCACCGGCCGCCGCCCAGAGAGGCTACCGCCTGACCGCCAGGGCCCCAGATCTTTTGACTTCATTAAAAAAAGATTTAACGACTCAACTTCAACTCTTCAAGTTAACCTAATTGCGTTTCCCTTTAAAAAAATAACGCAAAAAAAATAAATTTCAAAATAATATTAAAAATAAGCGTTTACGTTCAAAGTTTATCCTATATATAGTCCTATGGGTTTACAAATAGGTACCTTTTATGAGGCGGCCTAATTGTCACGAATTATCTCACTTTGATTTTGTGTCAGTTGTATTTTTAAACAAAAATCAGCTTTTCATTGGACATTACGCATTTTGTGGCCCTGTTATTCAACGAAAGGTCAATTTCTGAGGTGCACTTGGAAAATTTTCATGGTCGATTTGCCCCCGATATACTTTAAAACGCTTTAAAAAACAAAACTTTTTGCGTTTATGTATATAGCTTCTCTCATATAGGCAAAACGTATTGAGCTTAATCTTCACGTCTCAAAGTCAAGAAGAGTCTCAAGTCTCAAGTCTTAAGTCTCAAGCACTCTCGCAAGTCTCAAGTCTAATCTAAAGTCTCATCTCTTCAATAGTTCTCTTGTGCATTCTTTTTTGTTCTATTTATGTACAATTGTACAAGCAGTACATACATACATACATATGCACACACGAATATTTGTTTTTAAAAACAAGAACAAGAACAATTAAATTTTTCGTCGATTCCAAACTCCGAACTCCGAAATTTGAACTCCGAGACTCCGAGTACTCGACTCTGGGATTGGTTCTAATCTTTGACAGAGTAAACACAGAGGACTCAGAGCGTTTGCCATTTTTATTTAGATTCTAAAGTTCACCGGTTACATTAAAAATGTATTTTTCAAAAATACCAGTTACCAGTTTTTAATTTTTTTTACCACTCACCACTGTACCAGTTCTACTGTAGTCAGTGTAAATATTTAGTCAGTAACAAGTAAAATATTTAGTCAGTAACAAGTAAGACTGTATTTATGATTTTATGACCTGTGTACTGTATTTAAAAAAAAAATACAACACCCCACCAGGAGTTATATTTGATTCTTAAAAACAAAAGAGTATAACTTGCTATATGATTTTTGTTTTGTTTTTTTGTTCGAAACGAGTTTTGGTTTGGGAAGTAGACTATGTTTTCTTTTGTTAAAAATATAATTATCACTAAATCTATTAAAATAAGTATGACTGTATTCACAGTCCAAGGAGTGGGGAAACCAAAAATAAATACATATTTAATTGTTTATGTACCCAAAACCTGTTCTCCCGATATGTTGATGGAAGGCTTAACTTTTTTTTGGGGGTCTACATAAAGCTGAGGAAGAAAGAAAGCTAATCGAAGAGTCGAAGGCTGCACCACTGCCTCGGAATGGGCACCTACATGATGTATGCATAAGGAATTAACCTACTATTCTACAATAAACCACCTGTAGGCTGTGGCTGTGTGTGTAAGAGATTAGACATAGAGTAGGCTACGTCCTCTCGCATAAAATTGTATCTAGTAGTTGTTAGCTAATAGCTATATCCCTTGGTAGTTTCGAAATCGACAGCTAGTCGGTTCTCATTAGAGGCTACGTCCTCTGGCATAAAATTGTATCTTGTAGTTATTAGCTAATAGCTACATTCTTTGGTAGTTTGGAAAGCGACTATCTTGTTAATATATATATATATATATATATATATATATATATATATATAATAA
>NW_014040323.1:5022-19265 GCF_001186125.1 Sphaeroforma arctica JP610 | reverse complement strand
TATATATACATACATACATACATACATACATGACCTCTCTAGAGTATCAAGGACAGTCGCCAGATAAAAAACTATCAGCTTGTATAGCCGTACACTATAGTGTCGCATTACTTATTCTATTTAGGTCTATGATAATTACCTCTAAGACTGAATCTAGAGGTTCATCAAATCTAGTCCTTAACCTATCGAGGTGGACATAGTAAAAAAAATCGAGGTGGACGCAGTCCAATATTCACCTGAATGTTTATGTCTACACTATACTCTACAGAGTCAGACGGATGTTGGACTTTTGAAGAGTTGACAATATATGTTATTTATTTATTTATTTCTATATTGCATATAAAAACAAAATACATAAACACTCCATACTCCATGCTCCATACTGATCACATACTCTCAGTTCACAGCTTACACTTATAAAGCTTACACTTATACTGAAGTCATCAGTTGTGTCTCAGTGTAAACTGTAGATTTATATAGTAATCAGTGTCTCAGCGTAAACTGTAGACTAAAGTGTAAAAAGTAGTGTCTCTGTATAAACTCTACACTGTAGTCAACAGGGCCTCGGAGACTCAGTGTAAACTGCGACTGTAGTCATCACTTATAGTTTCTGTCTCAGTGTAAACTGTCTCTGTGAGTCAATGTAAATAGTTCACAGTTTACACTGAGGCAATGATGACCACACTCTATTATTAGAGTAAATACACACACTACATAGTTCACAGTTTACACCGAGACAATGATGACCACACTCTATTATTAGAGTATATACACACACTACATACACACTACACACTTACACGTCTCACAGTGACAGTACTGTGGTACATAGTACAAAAATTCACTATTGTGAACGTGCCTGTGTATTTTATTTTAAACTGATGAACTCAAAACAACTGTGAATTCAGAACTAAATATAGCGATGAGCCGATGACACTGTTGTAGAGTGAGGTCTCACCGTGGTGAGCTGGCACTGTCTGTTTAATACTTTTCTTATTAAAAATCTGACCGGGGGGGTTTTTATTGTTTATTTTGGTAGATCATGTATTTATTTTTAATTTTTATGAAAGATAGAGATACATATTATATAAAAGATGACCAAAATTAGAAATGCCAAGGGTACTTGTCCTTGACCCACGAGGCTGGAGCCTTAAGGTTTGAGCCTTTGAGGTTTGGAACTTGAAGTTTGAGGTTACGTAACTTTCACAAGGTTTGACATTTGAGGAATGAATGTCCGACTGCACTCACAGTCTCAGTCACTCTCAGACTCTCAGCACTGTGCGACTCCACCTCTACAGACTTCGCCGAGCACCACAAGAGACAAGTGGAAAAAAAAATGGTGTTATAGGTCTCCACTCTGTAGACACTCTCCACGACATGATCTCTAAAAACTCTGTAATACACACACACACATACACACACANACACACACACACACACACACACACACACACATACACACACACATACACACACACACACACACACACACACACAGATAGCATTATAACATGTTAGTTTTGCACGTCAACTATACGACCCTAGTGGCCGATACCGGTCCCGAATTCCCAGGACCTCATGAGGTACAGCACTACAGCCTACAGCCATGAGTGCGGGCCTGAAGGAATTTCTGAGTATAAAAATCCTGAAGTCTATAGAGAATCTATCTATAAGCTAAGAGCTTGATCTAAAATCAAGCATGCATTTGAATATCTCTCTTAAAATCAACACTTAAATCCGTAGCGATTTAATATTAAGTGACAAATTTATATCCTCTACAAATATACATGAAATTTGGAACGGCGAAGGTACTTTTCAAAAAGCCAAAAACTGGCTACAAGCTTCTATCTGACAAGTGCTTAGGCTGTGGGATGCGCGTGTTGGGGATAGAACTGTAGGTCATTATCATCCTGACTCATGAACGATGTTCGCGATTATTGAGTTCTGACTTTTGGCGTCATGGGCATCATCACAAATTTAGCTTCTGCGGATAGAAGGAATGAGCTCCTCAACAGGAATATCAAGCAAGAAACGTGATATTTACTTTTTAGGCAGGTCGGGTCTCTTTCTGTTGCTGTCTTTTCCGATTTCTCATAGTTACGGTATCTTTTGCGCTCGATAAAAAGATTATCCATCGGTGTTAACAAATCGCCATACCATACCACCGTATTCGATATAGCTGATTCTCGTTATTAACAACACTTTCCTTGAATTGGGTTTAAATGTACTCATCATCAAAATAGGAACTATTATTTACCTGTAATATGATCACGTCTCCGGAGGGCAATGTAAATGGAGAAAAGTTAATATACTATCGTTGGGGAGAACATAAATAATGCTTTTATGTATGAATACCTGATAATAACATTTAGACCTTGTTATAAAACTGTAAATATCTTGTTTCTGATTGTATGGCTTCCATGCAAATTCCTGAATTGCACGCACCACCTCAATTTCGGTCAAGTGGCTTCCAGCGACATTTAGCTTTCGGGACACACCAAGCAGATCGAAACGCCTCAAACAAGCACGAAGCCGAACTGCACGAAGCCCTCGCTTAAACTCAAGAATCATACATTGTCGAGACTATCTTTCAGAAATCTCGTTCCCACGTGATGAACAGAAGAAAGTACAAGACGGACGGTACTAAAGGCTTTCATGGCCAACGAACATACGTTCCCAACTACATTTAATGGACTAGTAGTTTGGCGAGCTTCTGTGTAGGTCTTCTGCAGATTGCTGCCGGTCACGAGGTACTCTATGTGACGTCGGTCATATTAATGTTCTGCGACGTGCTCATGACGTACGTTACGGTTCTTTGTCATCTGCGAAGAACATATTTCGTCAACAACATCCAGTTCAAAGATGCTGGAGTGCCACGCTCGTTCAAATAATGAAGGCGATATCACTGATTATGCTTAGTTTCTTTTCCTAGCTGTGAACTCGCTGTTGGTGTCACCAACCGCTCTTCTAGCTGAGATCTTGCAGGTATATTACATATGGTATCATTGAAAATGATAGATGAAGCACTATCAAAGAAACAAAATTAGATAAGGAACTGATAGAACTCGAGAACGCGATCGACCATTGTGGATTTGAAACTGCTTTCTTTCCTGACTATAGTCTACGATGTATTTAATGTTTCGTAAGATTTTATTAGTTATCGCTAGTTCCCTGGTTCAAACTACATCTCACACAGTCACGGACTGTCCATCATCAGAGGTGATTGAGCTGCTTCGTCTTCATCCTTTTGTGAAACAACAAAAACAGACAGCCGCATCGAATGAGAGAGATAACATGGCTAAGAGCCGGTCATATATACCCGGGGATGATGTATGTGCAGCTCTAAATAGCAATCTGCGTGTCATACAGACAAAAGAAACAGTATAATCTCACCATGTATGTAGATTAGAGTGCAAGTCTAGAGTAATGAATTCGAATTTCCCCAGACGTTGAAAAATACAGAATTTGTACCTGTGTCTTCAATATTTCCTCCCTCGTCTTGTCATCACGTCGTTCCCGTGCGCGCGTCCTGTCCATAACTTCCATTTTCTCCAGCTGATGCAATCGAAGATGCGTTACTACCGTGGGGTGAAATTTCGCCAATGCCAAGTCTAACGGCGATTTGCCTTCTTCGTCCTATATTGTGCAATGAGAATGCAGTTCAAGAGTTGATTCTCCGTTGTATCTTCCTGTTCATTTGTTGAAAAACAGTAGTCATTCTATATATATCAATCTAAGCTATACTTGCGGCACAAACACCATAGCTGATACCGAAGGAAGTATTTCCGGCTTCCAAATGATGGGTGTGTATTTCAGAGCGTCTACAAATATTTCGCCATTCCTTCACGATGGGTCACCATGACAATCACAAATATGATACAGATTTGGAGACAAACAATGAGTATCCAACTGGTTTCTGAAGTGACATCTGCCTTACCTTTACTTCTACAGTTGCACCTCGACTGAGGAGAAACTCAACCATTCTGTAAGAAGAGATATGCGTGAATGCAATGAGTGAGAATAAATCTCCAAAACAGGCTTGTCACCACATGCGTGTTCTGTGGGAAATTAAAATACGCCTAACTCATTATATTCACCGGCACTCGATTAATATTATACTTGGGTCGATTTTGAAGGTAGACAAAGAACCAAGAAAACCTGCGCACTCACACCAACAGATATAATGCAGGCCCACAATTATATTCACACAAAACCACTGAACTATGCAAATCGGAAGTGATAGTACACACAAAGCCACAGGCATTGAATTGAATCGGGACTTACATTTCGTGACCTTCATCGGCAGCCACGTGCAGCGGGGTTCTCCCTTGCTTGTCCGCTGTGTTTATATTGGCATAGTTTTGGTACAGAAACTCTGCGCATGCCACATTCTGGAAATGACAGCACGCTGTAGCGGGAAAGAGAAAATTGAGACAGTGAACGTTTAGTTATATGTCAGGGTTGTTTTGTTTGCCGAGTATATTTAATCACAACACTACGCCCTTGAGTTAGCACATAATATCCTAAGAGTCTATCCCAGGCTGTCAGCTTCAATTCCAACAACACACTGGATTGATTTACAAGCTGGTGTACGTGATGTCAAGTGTATTCAACAGTGCGCATGGCCAGAGAATAATTATTTTAGTGAGGCGTTAGAGATTGGCGGTGACGTGCTACCAGACAAAAAACGTATTGTGAGACTACAACTCAACTTTGTATAGCCACACGCTACGCGCTGCGCGAATAGTGCAGAGCACTCAGCAGAACAACCAGACGCCGTTGGTGCTCAACCGCTAAACCCTAAGCTCTGTGCACCGCACTTATTTCCATATCTTGCACGAATCTTACACAACAAAGAAGCAAACAGCATATGCATATAAATACATACGTGAAATTCAAATATACGCATATAAATCCTTACATAACACTTTACTACATCGCCTCGGGTAATAGTTACTACCATGTAAAGGCGCCCAGTCATCGTTGAAGTCCGTTTGCCAATTCACATCCGCCCCATTGGCTACAGCTCTCACAGCCAATATCATATCACTCGCTTCCTTACTGGCATCGAATAGTATCTGAGTGGTAGTGGTGAGCGGAAGGAGCATAGCCACCGGAGAGATAAGACGTGAATTTTAGTTTACCTCCATGTTCACAGCAGTTAGGTCGATTTTAAATATAGGATGAACGAAGGAGCGAGGCTTTCGGACCCCAAACTACGGGGGCCCAGATACAGGTCTCCCACACTTGCATTGCACGAGGAACAAACACATCGCTGGTCGATAATAATGGAAATATAAACAGCACGTGCCGGTATTGTGATCGCTTAGCCCACAGATACAATATCATGCTGTTGGCGACATTCTGTGATCGAGATTGTATGTTCTGGCCATTCCCTAACTACCGATTGAGCACCCCCACGCGTTGGTCGGCCAACATGATCCACATACGGCGTAGTGAGAAGAGTCGTATACTACTAACAACTACCCACAATAAGCAATTAACCATCCTAAGTCCAAGCGAGTGGGTTTGGAGTGCGTCAGTGGATCAGCACATGCAAGGTGCAAAACATTGGGGCGCTCACCACACACGCTCGCCAGATACACGTGATCTGAACACCTGTACGTATAGCACAGTTTTCAATCGAATCATCTGCATAAGCGATCGCGGCATTCATACTATATGATATCAGAATCGTAACCAGAGAATCGTCGATGCCAATACCTGATTTAAGTCGTCTTTGTCCATCTCTGACGTCGCCATGAATGCCTTATCTATGTACTTTGATCGTATGAAAGCTTCTCTTTTCGTCCTGTGAATACGAGGGATGTATTTGAGATCAAAATGTACGGAGCTGTACACAAGCGAGTTGCACATCGACAATAATAGTAATAAACTGTCAGGCATTGTATCGTGTTATCACTGCAGCGTTTCGGTTGATCTAGGGTAGCGGTTATTTCATTTTGGCGAGAGGAGCAAGCCTAAGTGATGACAAACTCAATAGTCATATAACATGCCTAGCTTACACTAAACCATGGACAAGGAGCAAGCCTAGGTAATGACAAACTCATTAGTCATATAACATGCTTAGCTTATACTAAATCAAGGACAAGAAAGAGCCAATAGGTGCCTCCACGTGGCTAACACATACTGTAAATCGGTCAGCCTTTCAGATGCAGAAACCCGCCAGAAAATATGAAATAGAAGCCTTAGCCTTGGATCAGAAGCACGGAGTCTGTTATTGGTACCACGGTTCACACAAACAGCGCGCACCTTTGAGACGGGACGAATACCTAAGATATGTTCAAGATACTAACAAGGTGGTAGCTAACCACAACATCACACAGACAACTTAGTCATACAAGATCACACGTGCCCGCGCAGTGTCGCTATAAAAAGAAGCAGCGCTGCTCACCTGTCAGAACACATCTCGCGCATGAGCTCATCGGTATCGTCCACACCACTCAGGTACACCGAGTTCAAGTTGGTATTCCCAATAGCCAACATCATCTGTAGCCAGGGGAGGGGGTTGATCGAAGTCAGTATCGGTATAAGTGTACTTCGTTTCTCAGGTACCATCACAATAGCTAACAACTACTAGTAAAACTCAAATGAGAATCGAATTCAACGCCAGGCCCGTCTGTAGGGGTCAAGGAAGCGATGCTTCCCATAGAACGCACAGAACGCAATGCACCACGTACACACCATTCTGCAGCCCGTTTATGCAGATACCGCTATAGACCAACACACACACCATCCTATTGCCATTCACACCGTTTATGCAGATACTAACCTGCATCAGCGAGTCGTCCCAGCGGTCTAATGTCATACTCCGCACCTTACTGATGTGTGTGCCTATTTTCCTGTGCACTCCGCTGCACTCTATACATAATAAGATCTGTCATGCGAGTTAGAAGATAGCAAGTCGTGGTGTTGATATTGTAGAAATGATATCATCCGATTGTCCCTCGCCTGACATCCATGTCAAGTGTCAGATGTCATATGCCAACTATGAGGCATCTGTTTTCTGAATGGCAGGCGAAGCACCGGTTGAATGCCATTCTCTCAATCAGTGGCTGATCGCCGTGTATGATATTAACTAAGCAATGCCAAACACTAAGCGCACCGTTCATAGTGAGTCACACTGTACATGTCCGGCGTTTCGAGACAGCAGACTAGCGGTACGTATCCACTATTAAGTGATATACGAGGGGTTTCGAGTGTGTATTACATTGAAAGGATTCTCACGCACGACACTGGATGTATTGTATTGGTAGAAAACAACACTGCCGCCCGCAGAAAGCTCGAGCATGTGCGGCACACGCGCTGTGACCTGAATGGCTATGAACAACAGCACAAAGGAGATACACAGCCGTTATTAAATGACAGCACAATGTCAATCCAAACAAGATTCACGATTCGAAAGGCACACATCGGGCGCACATCTTGATGTAGCTTGAGCGCTTGAGTACCCCGAGACCCTTTGCCAAAAGTGTGTGTGTAAGGTGCAGTAGTACAGCCTACTCTGACACACGGAGTGCCAACACAAAGACTCCTTCGTGTTGCAAAGCGTAGCGCACCATTACTACTTATGGTTTCCATGGGCCTAACAACTCGACCCAAAGGCGGGGCTACGCACGCGGTGAAGCGGCATACATGTGAAACTAAACCAAAGCATATGGTATCAGGCGTAGCCGATGAATTCGGAACACACCGGGGATGTGATTCAAAGCACACAGGCGAATACGAGAACGGATAGACTCTTAGATATGAGCGTACGCTGTGTGTTTTCTTGCGGATACCAAGTCGCAATACGCATCACAACAATGGCCAGGCTTGCTATTGGCGAGCAATGCCTAAGCCCATCCGCAGGAGTGATATTCTTTAGACAGTATACAGACACCTCCATAAAGGTATAGACATACCCCTAAATTTATGCTCGCCCAGGTGTTGTCTGGCACGCCGCAGTCGCAACAGGTGTCGTTGCCTAAGACAGCTTTTATTTCCTCTCTCCTCGTGTTGCTCATGGGCAACACATTCATGCTCGAGAAACTCTTCCCCGCCGACAAATTTGCTTCTGCGTAGGATGTATTGAGTACAAGATGCATGAGGTTAAGCCATTAAATGCTATACCCCGGACATCGGAAATTAAACATTGTTTGCAACTAATCAGACTGGGGGTTTAGATACAGGGGTTCCCCACACGACTTACCGTTTTGTGGCCGAGATACACCGACATCTAATGCGTTACTGATATGTGCTTGTAGTGTTGCGATCCACGCGTCCTTGGCTTGCAGGCTAAGTGCCTGCATATTCAGAACGAATGATGAGATTGCTTAGGATGTGTATGATGTGTATCGCACATATGTGTTTTAATACGGGATGGGAGGACCAGTGATCAGTGGATAGTGGTGCAAATAGAACAAAAGTGAGCGGTCTTGCGTTCAGTTGCATTGGAAACTCCACACAATCCAGCAGAGGGGGCATTGTCAGCTGCCCTGTAGCAGCTTGAAGAAGTATTTGCAGACGCGTGGTAGATATGAATATTCCAATGAGCAAATACTTTCGCACGTAGTCACATCCTTATACACAAAAGCACAACTCATGACAAAATGCGCGACTCACTTTCGATTCACAAATTGAGAAATATAAACAAAGAAATAGGAATGGATTCTACAGTGTTATGATCGCGCTATAGCCCTCGAAGTTGCGCCAGTTCTAAAGCCAGTACACGATTTAAATCTGGTATGTACGTAGTTCCCCATGCGTGCTAATTGAGATTCACCCGTATTTGTGCAAGCGTTCGTACAAACGCAAAGTACTGAACATCTTCAGCAGCGCAAGGGGATACCGGCTGTGCCAGTGTATTGAGGTGTACATGACAGTCCCACGTGTATCTAAAGGGACCCTAATTGTTGTCTTTCTTCACCATGAGAGTGGTCTTGGATTGTAAGCCAGATCCCAGATAGGCCAAATCCTCTGGTATCTGGTGATTACGGGTGGAGTAGGGGCACCCCCTTTCCCCCTTGGCAACCCTTAAACCTTAAACCCTAACCCCCCCGCCTGTTACTTGTGGTGTGCAGGCTACGCACGTACGATCATTTGTACCAGTTTTATACTGTCCGCTCTAAGGATTGATTTACCTGCAACAGTATATTTTTCGACGGCGTAACCAACTCGAACACAAACTGGCGATCCACACCAGTCACAAAGCTCTTTACCGTGCACAGCTGCAGCTTGGCTCCCACCACCGCTTGGCCGCCTTTTTGTTGGAACATAACTTGCCCATCTGTGTTTGTGCGCGCAAAGCAGTGTTTAAATATAGGTGGGGCAGTAGTAAGGAGGTTAGTAAAGCACAAGCCCCGCGAGTTCGTGATTACATGGGGATGCTCAATATCTATTTGCAGCACCACGCACGGCTGGTCAATAGATCATACCAGACTGAAAGTGGGTATATTTTCTTCTAAGCCCTACTGGTAGATGGTCTGCCTGTTGCGATCTCTTCAAAGAACAATAGTTATAATACCCTACAATCTAAGATGACTTGGGTAAGGAAACCCCAGAGTTGAATAAATCTAAGTGATGGCTGTTTATACGGCGAAACTGGTTTGGTTCGCCACAGGATTGCTCGATTCAATTTTATTGGGCCCCCATAGAAGCCACATGCACGATAGCGAACCGGATTAAAGCACTCTAAATTGGCAAATATGGCCAAATAGGTGAATTTATCCGTAAAAAAATATGAGTTTATCACCTATATAGAGCATGTGTGTAGCATACGTTCAAAAGAAACAAAAACCCGATGGAATATATATATATATATATATATATATATATATATATATATATATATATATACATATCTATTTCTATATATGTATCTGCATATCTTTTTCTATAAATGTTATATATATATATATAAAATGTGTGTGTGTGTGTACATATGAAAGCACACACAGATACTGCCTTGCGACGACAACACTAGACATACACACCTTTGATGAATACGAAGTACTTTGCCCAGGATTTACTGCCCTTTTTCAAGCCCCTGGCGAACAGATAGCCTTCGCGGGTGGCTGCCAGAGCCAGTACTGCGTGATGGAAACAAGGGTAGAATACAGTATCGTATGTGAGGAAAGAGAAAACGGGGGCACTAATTGTAACGTGGGAGATGCAATGGAGTACGCACGGACTCACCAATGCACTCTCTTTTAGGTGTATAAATACATGCACAAAAATGATTAAACAATAATATTTTCCGAGAAGGTTCTGGTGTATATATAGCCTCTGGTGTTTATCCATGCCTAAATTGGATACATACTCACACTCGAAGAGAAGCTCGAATACACACACGTGTCCTGAGCACGGGCCAAAACTTACATGCACGTAAGTCCGAGGTCATACTCAATCTCCCACACAATCAAATCGTAAAACACAAACGCATACATACAACTTAACATACAGCTAACATATATATGTACATTCGGTGCAGAAAGGAGCACCATGTACCAAAACAATCCCGTGTCATTCTATAACTGTGCTTGTCTAATGAGATATCACGTACATACAAACAATAATGCAACCATCTCCAAGTCAGCTTCAGAAACTCGTCTAAGATATATATATATATATATATACACCCACAAACTCACCACACCACACACCCACCAACCCCCCTCACACACATACACGCACAAACACATACACACACACACAAACACACACATATATATATACTTATACATATACAAATATATATACACATACACATATATATATAATACACACACACACACATACTATATATAAGATACACACACACATACATACATACATATATATATATATATATAAATATATATATATATTTACATACATACATACATACATACATACATACATATACACAATAAATATATATATATATATATATATATATTTACATACATACATACATACATACATACATACATATACATATATATATATACATACACCCACCCACCCACCCGCACACACACACACACACACACAAATATATGTATACATATATATATATATAAATATATATATACACATATGCACAACAATAGCTTACGCGCTGCTTCCGTCATCGCTTCCACTGCACTCTCGCTCGCGGAAGCTATCGTGCCAGCGTCGTTGCCATCACTTGAATCGGCTGCAGGGTGTTGTTCGTGCAGTTTTTTGTGTAAAGCTGCAACTGTTGTCGCCCGACCCCGTGTATCGATCGATTCCGTACTGACTGTTTGAGCGTTTCCGGAGGACTTGTCATCTGTACAGTATTTGGAGAGTGTGATAGTCAGTGTTTCAATAGAAATTCCCGGTATTCAGTATGCTGCCGTTTTGATAGCAAGTTGATGCGATGCTATCCTACCGTTGAGGTAAGGCGAGGCTTAGAACATCAGTGTTCGTGCACAGACTACAATGCGCGACATCATAGCTACTGGCGTGTATGATTGGTCCAAGCTGATTGCGCTTAGGTTGAATACATGCCTGTGGCAAACTATTGGCCGAGATATTCAGCTAAGGTGCTCCAATGGCTTTAGCATATTACGAATGTATGTCATCCGAGATAGCAACGGGTCTACACATCGTCAGGCAGTCTGCACAAACCCACATCCTAAATGACACTTACACCAGTAGACACCCATACACTTCTCATACCGAGGTGGCCTACAACATACACCCACAACTTTCATGACATGTTAGCCACTTGTACACTACCCGCAGTGATGTACTCTACAATGAACATCCACAACTGAAAGGATCCCTATCCAGGCAGACGCTCATACATACATTGCAATACACACCCACAATTCATCAAGCCACACGCACCTGAGTGGCGACTCATATTCGTCAACGAGCCCCCAAGCGAAGTCAATCTGGGCTGCCTACTAGGTGAGTTGGTTCTTAGGTTGCTCTTCATGTTGAGCGCTGGGCTGCTATGGTGCGGCGCGCTGTGGTACAGTCGGGATGGTGGCGGGGCTCTGGAGAAGGGTTGGCGAGGTTTGTGTTGAGGTTGTTATATAATTGTTGTTTGTACGTTCTGCGAGGGATGGTTATACTATTCAAATTCAAGACCTACAAAGCGAGGTGGCTCGTTGATTGTTTTTAGTTCATAGCGCTGGGTTGTTACCGTATGGACTGCTGCGATACAGCCTGTAGATGATGGGATCTTCGAGAGCATTATAGCACTCACAGCCAATATGTTGGTATAAACACCACCCGCAATAGTAAATACTGCGGTTGTAGTGTAGGCTATAGTCATGCTACGTACTCCTTCGGCAAGGTGCGGTAAAGGTTTGATAAGCAAATCCGTGATTTGTGACATGTGAGTATTCCATACTACACCTACTAAATGGTTGAATCGTTAGATGTTTTTCATGGATTTCTTGCTCTGAGGTAGGGTGATGTGGATTGCCGTGATGCAACAGAAATTGTCGCTGTTTCCGTTTTAGTTTTTCGATGGGTTAAGAGTATGTATGAGTATATATAAAGATATATATATATATAAAGATATAAATATAAATATACTATCATTTAAGTTCTTCAAAATTTGAATATTAACTTTGGGGTATGGGCTGCAGACGGAATGCGATACAATACTTAGTCAGACGTACAAGAGCATTGAACTCTCTTCCTATGACAAGTAAAGCGCTGGCCTGACCCAATGGGACATGTAGTGCAACCAGAACGGATACGAAGGATGAGCTTGCTGTGCATAGGGCAGGCGCAGTGCTTCAAGGTAGATCACCCGTGTGTGTATATGTGTACAGATGCATCTCACAGAAAGACGATTGCTTACTCTGGTCTGGTAGGCAGCCCATCGCTTTCCACATCGACCCCAGCGGGCGCTTCGTTATTATTGCTCCTGGAGCCAACAGTATAGGTATCCATGGCAGAACAGGGTTAGTATCTGCCCTCCTCTTTTAGACATACAAGAGTCTCATCTCCAGTGTGAATAAAGCTTGACTACACAATCAAGATGGCTATGTAAAAGTATACCAGAAAGTTGATCACAGTCATACCGGACGTATATAGCCCAATGATATGTGCGATGCGAAAAACAAAAAACGGGAATGGCACTGCCGAGCTACAAGCACGTATACAAGTACACATATAAAAAACATAGATGTACACCATTGCCGTCAGCCTGATACCCACTGATTCTTGTTCGCGGCAGAGTCCAGCAACCCCTCCGAAACAAATTTTCACACGGACACAGTATATGTACGCATATGGTGGTAGAAGCATTCGCTATAGCCGATTCTGAGGTAGAACTGTCCAACAGTCTGCACGCACAATATATACACAAACATATAGATGTACTTATAAAATAAACATATAGATGTACATATAAAACGTATAGATGTATATATAAAACATATAGATTTATATATAAATCATATAGATGTATATTTACACAGCAATGTGATACATACAATATATACACAAACACACAGATGTACATATAAAACAGCAATGTGATACACACTTGATTTTGGAGTGGAAGGGGAGAGCAAATTTTCGGGTACATATTCATTCACACAGGCAGGCACCTGCAAATATGTAAGCGGATCTACAGATAATTGCAGACCTACACCAGATCTACACAAATAGACAACTTCAGTAGAGCAATTAACTTGTAATTTTTGGGTAGAAGAGATGCAAAACTTTTCAGCATATAAGTAGCATTGCACCGACACACAAAAATGCAAAAATGCACAGACACAGAAAAAGGCACAGACACTGAAACAGACACAGACACAAACACAGACACAGACACAGACACAGACACAGACACAGACACAGACACAGACACAGACACAGACACAGACACAGACACAGACACAAACACTCACACAGACACAAACACTCACACACACACACACACAAACACACACACACACACACACGTACACACAGTCAGAAGAGGTGTGCGTGCGTGCGTGCGCGAGTGCACGTGTGTTTATTTTGCGTTTTTGTGTGGGTGTTGTTATACATACACACACACATACATACACAGACAAACAGACACAGACACAGACACACAGACATATATATATATATATACAGGTATGCAAATATACATACATACATACATACATACATACATATACATATATATATATATATATATATATATATATATATATATACTATATATATATATATATATATATATATATATATATACTATAACTAATAAATAATAGTAGANA
>NW_014040323.1:0-4917 GCF_001186125.1 Sphaeroforma arctica JP610 | reverse complement strand
ATATATATATATATATATATATATATATATATATATATATAGTATATATATATATATATATATATATATATATATATATATATATATATATATATGTATATATTTATATATGTATATATATATGTATATATATATATTTATATGTATATAATATTACATCATAGCATACCTAACCTTATTGCAAGCAGCAATGTTCTCGTACAACACTTGAAGAAGTCAACAGAGCACTTAACCCTCGAATAACATACCGTGGACACTTGCACTTCGTCTCGCTTTGTTCTGGCCTGATGCTCTGTCTGCAGATCATCTCTGTTCTGCTGTTCTCGCACCATATCATGCCGCCTCTCCATGTCTTTGTCTAGCTCTTGAAACAACTTCTCTCTCTGTTCAGAATGTAATCACAGATAGCCTCTGTTAAGTTTCTAACCTGGACTTCCGAGCGTACGTGAATGACACAATACATCACATAGTTGAATAACAACTACATCATTACGTATTACCATAAATAGAACCGAAAATTCAAGCCGTGCTTGGAAGCCATAAAACACAGAGTACGTGCGATAACAAACTACTGGTGCAATAGATTATCGCAATGACACCAAGAACGAAAGAAAGAGGCCTGCACGAACAGTTCAACAGTATTTCGGTGGCAGTTTGTTGGCAAATGCAGATTTAGATGTTGAGATTGCAGATACATGCGTGTGTTGGATGTACAGAAAGACACCTGACCACAATGTGCATACCACTTGTAGCTCAGCTGAGAGGCACAGATTCCATCAGGAGAGTACCAGCCAGCAGTCATACAGCGAATCAAGAGGAAGATATCAAGTGAGTGAGCATTCAGATATACTTTTGTTGCGGAGTTGCACATGTTAATAGCTGAAATGTAAGTTTTTGGTTTTGTCGATTATGTCAGCACCTCTATATCTCCGAATGTATTGGACGCAAATCCAAACCGAACGTCGGTATGTCTACTCGGATCTTTTAAACGCGTATGTAATCTTGTGTCAAGTTTTCTGAGTGCTATATTGAGATTCCGTGAGCAGTTTGTTATATCAGTGGAAACCAGTGCCAATGTAGTTTTGTTTTTGATGCTGCTGTACTTCTTCAAAACATTTTGTGCGTATATTCCTCGGCGTACCAAAACAAACAACACAGTGACACGTGATCCTATACTTTCACAGCGAGGGTAATTCCAATGTATAGAAGCTTGATAATGATAGGGCATTTAGTTGTTGTTTACGATCCTATGGAAATCAGATATCAGGAAATCCGCATACACATATCAATTTATAGGAACGATTGCGCGATCCATCTATGAACAAGGGCAAATTATTCACTCCAGACATCTGGCAATACCACTCGCTATAGTCCACAATCAACCTTAATCTAAGGCCACACAAATCATACCCATGAGGTCTCGCATGAACGGCTCCATCTCCTTTATCGTTTCCGCACATTGGCGGTAGAACGTCATGTAGCCAAACATCATCTGCACGAACCTGTCCATGATCACATACCGCCTCTTAGCCGTGACGCAGTTTACCTGCACGGGGACACCAGGGATGTACCATCAGGATTGGGTGCATGACTACTTTGCATTGGGACTGTAGTTTGTCAGTGAGAGAGCTCAGGATCTCAATGGATCCGCGAATCATGCTGTTTCTACACAACGCTTCTTCCGCAGGCCACTAGCCGAGGCGGAGATCATGACCGATTCACAATAGTCTCTCCAATAGCATAAGACACAGGGTGTGGTTGATGTACTGTTGTATACACTGTGAACCCACGTACATATGTAGATAGAGTTTATGCCTCTCTGATGATGCTAAACGCTTGTAAACTCAACTTGTGAAGTCAGAAGAAATATTAATCCAGGGACAAACAGCTCGCACGCAGTTGCTGTCAACCGCCGTTGACAGTTGGTAACACTATCAATTGAGCTGCACAGAGTCGACTAACTAGATCACGCATATGGAGTCATCTCCTATATAATTTAATTTAATATCTGTAGGAACGGATGCACACTTACTTGATAGGTGTAGTCCAATGACATGAACTTGTATATACTCTCGGTGGCTTCGTAGACATTTTCGGCCATCTTGATCTCATCCGGCTGCATGCATTGGAAGTAATCAACACAGTATATTGTAATCGTGAGCACAAGCATCCACACGAATGCTCTTCTGTATACGCTAGAAGAGCGTATATGGAAATGTTAAATGTGGCATGTCACAATAGTGGGGGTTAGGTATGTAGATGAACGATGAAATCTGGTTGGTGAAAACCCATAAGATTTGGGAGAGGCGTGACACCACATTAACCCTATGTTCTGATGTATTTCACTTTGCCATTGATTCAAAAGGTCAAGCTATGAAGGCGTCTCCTATTGTTAGCCACGTCAAACAGTTTCCCTTCCATAGTCGTATGGTGATACGTAAATACACGTCCTCTATACGTTTTCCTGTAGTCGTAGACGTATATCGCTCATACGTGCTGAGTTGGCACGTGATATTAATGTTGGTACGTTCGGGTGTATCGCGAGGGAGTGTCGCTATTCCACGTACTATAGACTACTCACGGCTGATCGTCCACTTCACTAGTTTTTCACGTAAAATATCTCAACAGTACTGAGTGAATTAGCGTTCGCGCCACCCAATCAAAGTAATAAAGACTACGCAAATAAAAATCCTCTCAGAGCAAAGCACACGTACATATATGCCCTGATTCAAGAAAATCCACATCACTGACAGCTTGTCTTATCTTTACCACGATCAACAACCACCGGTACTAACCGACATGAAGCGCATGTATGCTAACTCATCTATAAACGGTACGCATTTGAATCTACCCTCTAAATGAATCTTGTAAATAAAATAGGCCCTATCCGCCTTAGTAAAATACGCCCTATAAAAAATAGTACCTATCCACCATATTCAATATACCCCCTGAATGAAATAGCCCTTATCCACCATATTACACATACCCCCTAAACAAAATAGCCTTTATCAACCTTATTAAGTATACCCCCTAAGTAAGATAGCCCCTATCCACCTTATAAAATATATCCTCTAAATAAAATATATCCTATTCGCCTTATTAAATTTACCCCCTAAGTAAGATAGCCCCTATCCACCTTATAAAATATATCCTATTCACCTTATTGCACATACCTTCTTAAGTGAAGCACTCGCATATTTGTTGGACGCGGTCTCCAAGTCGGCGCTAATTTTCTCATACGTCTGTTGTGGAATATCAGCTGTAGGTAAGATGATGGGCCTAGGCTTATGTAGGGTTTGATAGTACTGATTGAATACTTAGCTCGCACCAACTCTGTTCGGGTCTGAATCATCATGAAGTACTGGTACTCAATTGGACAAGTCGAGACTGTGGACATGCTTAACAACTGCGAACGCCCTCCCACAAATACACATAAATGTACATATGCATCTTATATACGAATAATAAAAAACACGTGCGAGTAATATTGACAATGGAAAACGCTATCCATGGTATAGATGTATACACAAAGATACCACAATACACAGATTGTCATAAACAACTCGCCCTATGGACAGGCTCTGTTATACACACACAATAATCACGTCGCAACAATCTGTAGCTTGTTATATGATGTGCTAGTGGGCGCGTGTGATATCCTTGCCTTCTTCCCCTCCTTGAATTCGCTGAATGTGGTCTTGATGTAGTCGTTGAGTGGATCGACCAGCATAGTTTGCGTCTGCTCAGCCAATAAATTCCTGCTGGCCTCGATATCTTTGAAAAACTGTGTTTGAACAAATTAGAAACAAAATCGCATATAAATTCGATGTGCAGTTATTTCAGTAGAAACGCATACATCTATAGACGGTTGTAAAATTTTGTCGTTCGCACATACGATCCCTAGCCCATTTAGAATGTATATGTGCACATGGCAGAGAAGGGCCACTTCATTTGAATATGATATTTTTTGAGATGAGATTGAATCTGTGTCAAGGAGAGAAGCGCTCGGTCATGTAGAGCTGATAGTAAGATATTCAGAGCACTACAGCGGAGCGAAGAAACACATCTGTAGTTGCGGCATCGTTTTCTACATCTCACAATACACGAACAATGTCACTATACTATCCATTGACAACTAATCGGAGATTACATAGTACGAAAGAAGATCGCACGACCAAAGTGCCTCACGATAGTCATTGCCACTTAACCCATATGGCTACCACCAATACATATCACTCCTAAGCCTCCATATAAATAGGCATCCCCAGCACAATACATCAGCAACCAAGCACAGGCTGCACACAACAGTGCAGATCCCCATCCAAAGGAACAAGTAACGATACTGTACTATACACGCCACAATCAGTGGAAGACTTTATTAAAGGAGACAGAGCATCACTCATACGTGCCGCTGTAATTACTAACTCAATCAACAAAATAAATAGCATACCCCATGTGACTTGCGGTAAAACTTGACGGCTGTGGGATCATCAGCTTCCTGGTAGATAAAGAAATAGAGCGTAGGCAATGAGGTGATAAGTGAATACGAAAATACTGTCTTTACCCACACACGAGAAACAGGAACGAGCTCAATTCAAAGGGTTAAGGATAATTCTGTGGCAATCGGTGGACAAAAGTCTGGAACATGACAGATCGAATGAGCGAGATCGATACAGAAATATAAATTCTTGTATGAACTTGCGCATGAGTACAATGTGTATACTGTATACAATAATCAACTGCAACATGAATCGCTAAGTGCCCTATATAAGCTAACAACCTACGTAAACAAATGTGTCAACATACATACAAATAAACATACGTATACATATATATACTTCAACATCAACATAAAATGACACAAACACACACACACATATATATATATATTTATATATATATACATATACATATACA
>NW_014040324.1:101347-106738 GCF_001186125.1 Sphaeroforma arctica JP610 | reverse complement strand
CAGCTTGCATACAAGCCTAACGAAAGAGTATATATATCTAGTTTATTCACAATATCGATGTGATATGCGCAATGGTATATAAGACTTGATACGATATCTTGTGAAGCGGCCTACCTTTAATTTAGCAATTTCTGGTCCGATTGTCTGTATTCGGTTCTGTCTTAAGTATAGTTTTTTAAGTGTAGTACAGTTGTAAACAACATCCGGTATCTGTTTCAAGGAAACATTTGATATTGTGCAGAATTTAAGATATTTGTATGTGCTTCAAGTATGTACGACTTCATGCCATATCACAAGTTGTAACACAACGAATGATAACTTTTTTTTGCAGATAGTTAGGAATGCCATATTCAGTTCCAAATGAGCACTCATTGCTTCCTCACGCTTCAGTTTTTATGATAGAAATTTGCGTTAAGTCTAAGCGAATTTGTAAACGCACTAGAACATTTGTGTGAAAATGTACAAACAGTATTAAGTATTATATATATATATATATCGCAAACCAACAGGGCATTCAAAGGCGAGCTCACACACGATCATGTGCGTGAGAACGTATATGATCTGTATTGATAATATAGGTCCGCAGCTGTACATATGTATATAATTGAGTACGACACTTATTTTGTGTGGATTACAGTTCTTCATCGGGTTACAGTTTTTTGTTAACACACATTATAGCGAAAAACGCTTCGTAGCAAATCCATGCATACACTCAACGTTACCTCTGTCAATTTGTTGTGGCGAAGATCAAATACTTCGAGTTTCAGAAACGACATTGCCGGGGGGATTTCCCTGATATTATTCTCACTCAAGATAAGTGTTGTCAAGCATGTCAACTTTTTGAATTCCACTGGCAGGGTGCTCAGCTTGTTTCCATACAGGTACAACTCCTCTACATGACTGCACTCCTTGATCTTGGGAGGTACGTCGGTCAACTCACTGTTACTGAGATCTAACACAGCGTTGTTGGACTTCTTGCATGTTTTCAGCGCCAACTTAATGGCATTTGCTTTCTCCATTTTGAGCTCGCACACATACGCGCCCTTCTTTTCTCTACCGAGCGTATTCCCCCAGTTTCTCATTGCTGGTCCTTTAATGTTGTCGCGTGTGTTAGTAATATGTGTATGTACTAGTATGTTAGTATCAGAGTCAAACCCTAACCGTGTGATATCTGTACAGAATAAATCTCGTACGTTCGGATTACATATTCTATCCTTCGTGACAGGTTGTGAACGTATTCTGGTTGTTGTTCAGACTCATGTCTTGATTTGAACCAGCCATATGTGTGTATTTATTTGCTAATTGTAGTATCTGAAAATAATGAGATTTCCAATACCTGATGTGCTGGATGTGTGTGTATAACTGAGGGTGATTAACGTAGAAAAAGTGAACTAGTATATGGCAGTGGCAGAGAAATTTTCGGGTACAAGAATCGGTAATTGATGAGTGTCAACCTACCACTATAAACCAAATAAATATACCCTCTCGAATTTAAAATGCATAATATGAAGTTGATCGGAGCGATAAGGGTTTAGATCAATATCTCTCTCTGATCCAGTGATCTTATAAATATGTAGTAGCCACGGACCACGAGCCGTCCATAGTTTACTCCATAAAGGGGAACAAGGATTTTTTTTTTGAGTTTTTTTCCCCTCCGGAATCACTGTATCATAGCCTCCGTACAGTTTGAGTAAATGTTTTTCTAAAACATTATTTATACCTAAAAATACTGAATAGTGATGAGTTGAGTCTTGTTCGTAGAACGTTTAAAAAAAAACCCTTCAAAAGTTATTTCTTAGTTAACATTTATGCTATATCGATTATCGAGTGAGCAGTTCGTCTTATTTACGTTAAAAAGGGTATAAAGTACAATTATTTTTGTATTTTACTATTTACTAAATGGGTGCAAAACGGATTGATGTTAGCGCTTTATTTATATCGTATTTTTTGTTTGTTTTAAATTCTGGTATTATATTATTTATGTATCTTCATTCTCCTCTCTTCCTCTCTTGTTGTGTGCATGAAATATTTAAATACCTCGGTTTGATCTTCAGTAGTAGTTTAGAAATTACATGTTTTATATTATCGAATGAGGAGTTATAAACATTTGCCTAATTAGAGTACATATATATTTATGTATTTACAACTTACTAGTTTACTACAGAGTACTGTGGACAATATAGACTACAGACTCAGAGTAGAGACCAGACGAAATGCAACATAGTTTTTTAAAATAGTAAGTCAACAGCAAAAACTTTGATATTTTATGTACTTGTTGTGTCTATCAATTAATATTTTACAGTATTCGTAGTCTCATATCAGGCCCAAGACTCCAGGCCCAGGGTGGCAGGGTCTCATGAAGACCAAAGTCAGGTTGAAACCTAAAAGGCGGGTCATTTACAAATGCTTGCAATTTTTAGTTAAATTTTATGATACGGGTCATGTATTTTACTGCGTTGGTACACGCGCAATCGCGCATATATGCCGGGTATCTCCTTCGTCGCAGACGAGTGTAAGTATCTCGATTCAGATAAATATCAAACAAAACAACTCTTCAGTGCTTTATTCAGAAATTGATATACTAGCCACATATATTCACACATATTTTTTTGTACAATATGTCAGCTATTCCTCAACATGAAGTGGATGACTGGAAACGTCTCACGAGTATGATTGACAATTTACAGAATGATCGCATCTCGGACAAGCACCATGCACAGGAGCGGAAAGTACACGATGTCACGTTAAAGCTCAGCGGTGACGAAGAGACCCTCAAGAAACTCGAGAAAAAAGCTAAGAAGGAAGCAAAAGATGTGAAAAGCATATCGAAGCCCGGGTTTAAGCGTTTCGGGGCACGTATTGGTGGACATCTGGATGAGAAAACTGAAAAGGAGAAGAAAGAGGCTGTTGCTGCACAGAATGCCGTAGAGAAGAAGCAAGAGGAGATACAGCGTGAGAAGAAGGAGCTCGAACAGCTAACGCAGGCACTGCAGCACTTGAGCGTCCAAGCGGGCTCGCTAAAGACAGCAGAGAAGGACCGCAAGAACCTGATTAAGCAGTAAGTTAGCCTTTTGGCTGTTGATTATTCATATCGCGGCGTATAGCTTTCTGACTGCTTTCTGAATGCCCATGTTCCATCGCATAGCTTCTCGATTGAAGTATACATCTCACATCGTATGCAAATAAGCATCAGATTGAGCAGCAAGTTGTCAGTTGGCCTTCTTATTGAATGTATATGTGGCCGGATAAACCGTTTCCGAAGTTTTGCTGTGTATACGTGATTGCGGAGACGTGAATAAGTTGTAGACATGTATGCCGGAGTATCTGTCTTGGAGACTTTGTTTGAGTTTTTGTACAGCTACGCTGTCAACACATATGCAATTACAGGATGCTCATTCGGTTATAAACACGTGCAAAGATACTTTGACGAATCGATAGAGTATGTTGATATCGACATGTATGTAATTTTTTTCACCTAGTGATAGGAAATATCTAGAATATTTTTTAACTATTGCATACACATATGTCTGTACTCAGACAAATATATATTCATTTGTTTGCAATGTGGAGACGGATAACATTTTACAATATTTACGTATGTTTTGCTTTTGCACTGCTCGTTAACACATCATGTCGGATGTTCTTGTTGGTTATTCTTGTTAATTACGCATGTTAAACCATGTGTAAACAACTGGGCAATCAAATATTCATCTACATTAGTGCATAATCGAGGAAATGGTTCGTTCTCGTCTGAAATCTCAAGCGCCAAATTCGATTAGGCGGCTATTTCTAGTAGATGCGAGCGATAATTTTATGTACTGGCATCATAAATTTGGTCACTTTTAATTTTTCGTGTTTGTTTCACCCAATACACACGTACGTGTTGCTTGTATACTGTTGATGTGCATTTAGTGACGAGCAATCATCAATACACGTCTTCATTGTGTTTATGTTCCCGATTTTTCAATACATATTCAAGTGTACAACATACGTACATACTTTTTATACTCATATGCTCGCATACACATATATTCAACCGCCCACGTACCCACCTACAATGCATACATAATTATTCTTTGTAGCAACATATGTGTCTATAGGCAGTTTTGGTAATATTTTTTGTTGATCTTAGTTTGCAAACATACATATGTGCACATGGATACGGGAATGATCACCTCTTTTATGCTATAGATATATGCATTTATGTCTGTTTTTTTTTCGGTGTCCTTCTCATTTTTATAATACATTGTTCTCCGTATGCTACATTGAACAATCCCATATCGTCCACTGTGCTGTACTAAAGATGTATGCATTGCAGTGCTAAAAGTATATACCCTCCACCATATTAAAAATATAATATTCATCATTCACGGGTACGCGCGTAGAATCAGGCTCTAGCTTCTCTGTCTGGGGCTTTGTTGGCTGTCTTGCATCTTAGGCAATAGCAGTGAGTATATCTGCAAGGAATTCAATATAGAAGCCTACCTCTACTAGGTTTTCATCCATAAGGCTACGGCATGTATATAGATTAGTACTATTAGGAATGTAACTATCATTTGACAGGTTGTATTATTCTCATATACGGTATACACATGTTCTATACAGGACTAGGATATGGGCAACTATTGCACACATTGATTGTATATGCACTGATCTGGACGTATATTATGCTGATCTAGATGTCTATAATGGCGCATATCTATCAAGTTTACATCTTGATTTTGGAAAGGATCGTGGGCACTGACTATATACAAACACGCTATATTACTTTTTCACATATTGTACGTCTATCTGTAACCACACCGGAGAGAATCAGCTTCATACGAATTTGGACACATATTTTGTAGTTTGTGTATATTTATGTATGTACGCTTGTGTGTCCATGTATGCATGCATGTGAATTTTTTTTTGGCTTTTATATATTTTGACTATTACACCAAAATGGTCTTTGCGATTCCTTACTGAGTAAACTCTGACTGAAACATGCCGATTCGTACGCCAACACCTATATACCACTTACTCTTGATTCGTATGACAACGTTTACACACCACCTACACTCAACGCCCCTGAGCTCATTGTCACTACTTATAACCGCACGCTCAGGGTATTCGAAGGACCCGTTGGCGACGACATGGAGAACAAACTGGAATACGACGCAACTCGTCTCAAACCAGCCTACAAACAAGCCGAGAGGGAAGCCAAGGATATGCAGAAAGCCGAGGGGCTTATGAACGAGGCAGTCAAGAACAGCGCCCAGTGTGTGCAGTGTATGAGAGCGGCCGAAGCTGCGCAGAGGGTGGATATGGTGTCGAATCTCGGTCGCAGGAATGGTGGTCTCATGGGAGATATGGTTAACATCAGAAAGCAACAAGGTGCGGGTACTATATATA
>NW_014040324.1:78410-90561 GCF_001186125.1 Sphaeroforma arctica JP610 | reverse complement strand
TATATATATATATATATATATATATATATATATCTATATATATATCTCTATATATATATATATATCTATATCTATATCTATATCTATATCTATATCTATATCTATATCTATATCTATATCTATATCTATATCTATATCTATATCTATATCTATATCTATATCTATATCTATATCTATCTATCTATCTATCTATCTATCTATCTATCTATATATCTATATATCTATATATATATATATCTATATATCTATATATCTATATATCTATATATCTATATATATATATATATATATACATATTGAATACAGTTTTTTGAGAGTGAAACCGGTATGATGGTACAGTTCGATCTAGACCCTAGAATAATCGCGAAAAATATGGTAGCACTTGTGATTCATGGCCGTGTACCTCAGGAAACCGGGAATAACCCTGAATAATTTTATGCAATTGAGCTGTCTACAACCCATACCAAGCATAACTCTGGCGTATGGTATCAGGTATCGCGGGAAGTAGTCAAGAGCTTTCTTCGCCAGAAGGACTCTATAATCGTGGTAATATAATAAATACATACAAGAATATTAAACCCTATCCACCCACCACGGCACTTATACCCCTGCGGGGAAAAATCGTTTGTTTGTGTGGTAAAAATACATAGTTTCAATGTTAGGTTATCACAGAGTCTTGAGTCCCAGGCCACAGGCCACAGGGCACAGGGGCACAGGCCCTGAAGCCCACTGCCCACGGCCACAGTTGCAACAACCAAAGGCCCATATTCATATATAGAGCCAAAGCCCAAAGGCCCAAACTCTTGTGTTGTTGAACCCAAAAATAAATACCGGCCAGCCAGAATCCAGACTCCAGACTCCAGACCCCTGCAGACTTCAAAGTCATGGCCTTTCAAGAAGTGCGCGGGCCTCTCAGATTTGAGATTTCAGACCGTTGTTTCGACTTTTAGTCGACAGACGACAGACGACAGCCAATGAGCCGAGTGAGCCGACAGGTGTTGTAATTTGTTTAAATAAAAAAAACAGCCAGTCAACAAAGAATGATCAATTTATAACTGACTGATTGTTATTAATAACTACCGCAAAATGAGCGTATTTGATTTTATTAAATACAATTTACATGGATAAAATTAAGCTATAGCTCTCTCTCATGGCCAATTGAATATGTAGTTTGGTGAAAGGATAGTCAATCTCCCAATGCACAGCGAGGTTGTCGGCCTGTGCACTAATGGATATCGCTTCTGAAAAATATATCATCTCTATAATAGTCTATACTCCTACTATGCTATTACTCTCTATATGACATAGACCGACACAAAGTCACAAAGAGTCAGCCCGACGGATTTTTCTGATTTGGCCAACGACGCAGTTTCAACTTGCAACGCGTAAAGTAACATTTGGTTGGCTGTGAGTGTGGGCCTGCGGGACTGTGCGGCAGTGGGTGCCGAAGACTTTCGTGCAAGTTCTGAACGAGTGCCGCCGTTTCGGCAATTGCACAAAAGTCTTTGCGTTGTTTGTTTATTAAAAATGCACTGCTATGTCCAGTGCGGGGATACTCTACTTTGTACGGGCTTCACAACAACCTGGACACTTGCGGCAACATAGCTGTCTCAGCTAGTCTCTTAAAGCAGGAGAAAATACTAGCGTATCACATACGTCAACGGTTACCTCCACTCTTAGTTATCTTTTCCTCATTGTGGTAGTATTCGTACATCTACTACGTCTACATCATGTTGAACGCTACACGTGCCGTGTCTTCTCGGTCGCTCAGGCTGTCCAGCGTTAGAGTTATGTCCACTAAAACTATCAAAGCAGCTAAAGAGGGTGAGCAAGCCTGGACCACAAGAGCTGAGAAGGAGCTCAAGGGACAGAAACCCAACGAAGCACTGCTGTGGAAATCTCAGGTCTGTGCATGCCTTAAAGCCTGCATGTATATTTGAAGCTCATGTTTGTATATATAGCATGCTTTCATGTATGTGTTCAGTCGGAATTGAGTGCTTGTATGTATTGGCTGTGCTACTGTTTGCACTACATACATATACTTTGAGTAATTCCTATTAGGATAGCGGTCTATTTTCGGTACGTGTTCAAATAGGCAGGACTCGAGCAAAGTGTGGCGTCTTCTCGGCGGAACACTGTGCAATTCAGTTGGCCTCGATGTACAGGCTTGCTGCAACCGTTCGGACTTTTCTATAAAGAAATATACACGCAAACAGACACGGACACAATATACATAATAAATGTACACACATTGTTTGTACGCACATGCATAATTGCTCAGTGTGTGCTCGAACACGCATAACTACTGACGCACACACATGTACGTATATCTAAACAGAAATACACACGTGTACACATAATCAAAATCATACACACTTGCGTGTACACACGCACACGCATAAAGGTACACTAATGCACAAATTATATATGAACACATATCAATACCAGTGGGGTATCTCCATAGGCTTAGTATGCTTGTACTCAGAAAAAGTCCTAGAGCCAGCCGCTCCATGCCTGCGCTCGTTCTAGAGTGCAGTATTTATATACAGTGCAATAGTCATTCTGATAAGATTACAAACATACACACATTCATATATATAAAGTGTTATATTTGTACATTGGCAGTGTCGCCAAGTTCGATATGCTCGCAATGGAATCTGCTTGCTTGGGAGCACCATAAATCTTATTACACTTAGTGCCGCATATTCATATTGCACAACATTTCCGCTTTCTCGGCGTTGCGGCACAGCGCTGAGGTGCGTATGAATAGCGGAGGTGTATTGAGGTGTATGTCGCAGAAACACTTATTTCGCTTTATTGTGCACAACGGTGCGGCATAAGGTGTCAAGCAATACTCGTCCTGTGAGCGTTGCATAGGATAATGAACACTACGGCAGGTATATAACAGCAACGAGAATCTTCCATATGGTGATGCAATTGTATGAGTTGTCTCCCCATATAGAGCTAGCGATACTTTTAAAGGCAGTGAAATGACATAAGTAGACATTTGGCTGGTTTATATTAACGCTCCTATTGAGACCGTCTTATTGGCAGAATATAAGTTGAAGTTCAAAGTGATGCCTAACATGCCGGACACACTGTCACAAGATCTCACCAAGAAATCCAATCTCCAATTAACCGAATATGAGAATGCCCATAGGAAATTATAACTGTATGTATAAAATGTATATCTCACACGCATTGTATTTGCCCCATTTGTGCTTTCTCTTTAATGGTGCTGGTCTTACAGGAGGGTATCGATGTTAAACCTCTGTACACAGCCGCCGATATAGAAGACTTGGATATCGCACAACATCCGGGAGTATTCCCGTACACACGAGGACCTTACGCGACGATGTACGCCCGTAAACCATGGACGATTCGACAGTACGCTGGGTTCAGGTAAACAAGTTATACAATGTAGTTGAAACTTGTTACATAGGTAAATGCACATAATTAGATCTAAATGCGTATTGTATGTTTACCAATATGTAAAAATTTGTAAACACAAATCATTGCGATGTTTAGAATTTATATTGATCTGCCCAGCCGGATTCTTCAATTTGAGTATCTGCATGTTAACGCACATACCTGCATATTTTTTGAGATCATACTCATACGTACCGGATTGTATCACTTATCACATGGTGTACATTGCGGTGCACAACTTTGCAAACTTGGGCACGTCTACTCTGTGTCGTTTACGTGCACTCAGCAAGCTTGTCGGCTTTCTCCTTGGATTTTTTTGTTACAGTACTGTGGAAGAGAGTAATGCCTTCTACAAAAAGAACATCGCTGCTGGCCAGCAAGGTCTGAGTGTCGCATTCGATCTGGCCACACACAGAGGATACGATTCAGATAACGAGCGAGTGGTGGGTGATGTGGGTATGGCTGGTGTTGCCATCGATAGCGTCGAGGACATGAAGGTATTTATATATATCTGCATTTAAATACGTATACCAAGTGTGTGCATGTTTATCAATGTGCGTATATATTCAATTGTGCGTATATATGCATGTATGTATAGGTGGGTGCAAGTTCTTAGCCGCACGACGTATATATAGTTACAGAGAAGAAGCAAGTGACGGGAAACGTGATATGGATGGTGTTGATACAGATAGCTTAAAGACCATGAATATATATATATATATATATATATATATATATATATATATATTATTATATATATATATATATAATATATATATATATATATATATATTATATATATATTATTTATTGTACACACACACACACATATATATATATATATATATGTGTGTGTGGGCGTAAATGAAAATTTTAATGTAGATGTATTTTTAAATGTATTTGTAAGTGTATATCCGAATGATTATACCTTTGCCAATGTCGTGTTTGTATATGTGCATAATATACAAATGCCTGTATATATGTGTGTATGTGAAGTGCGATTTCCGCTTGCTGCCCCATTTTTTATAGCGTCAAGGGTGCTTGTTTAGGTGAATTGTTTGTTCTATCTTGTGCACCAAATTGAACACTGACAATCTTCACTGGATGTACTTTCTTCAGTCTGACCTCTACACACCGAAGCGGTGCATAACATGACATTACTAGATCTTAGATCCTTATTTATGGGAATTTCAATTACTCTATGATTATAAATCATTGCAGGTTCTCTTCAAAGACATACCTCTTGACAAGATGTCGACGTCCATGACAATGAACGGTGCAGTGCTGCCTGTGCTGGCTATGTATATCGTCGCCGGCGAGGAGCAGGGTGCCAAGCAGAGCCAATTGGCTGGAACTATACAGAACGACATCCTGAAGGTCAGGAACGGTTCTACAAGCTCTATTTGTGTGCATGCTCTATTCATATATGGACACATTTCGCTATATACATCTATGTATATGTCTGTTTGGATGAAAAAGATATATACATACATATATATATATATATGTATATATATACACACATATATATATATATATATACATATACATACATACATACATACATATGTACATACATATATATATATATATATTTATACATACATACATACATACATACATACATACATAAATATATACATACATACATACATACATATATATACATTTGTACATATATATATATGAGTATATATGTATACATATATATATCATTTTAAAATGTGCATATTCATGTGCGTGGATGCGAATACTCGTTACTAAGCGTAAGTTGTCATAGGTATTCACTGTGACGTCGTCGCCGGTGAACGGCAGGGTAGCAAATAGAACGAATTGACTGAAAGTATGCAAGAAAAAAATTATTCACTACCAGAAGACTTCGTTCACATTTAAGTGCATATTCTTGACTTTATGGTACTATTGCTCATCGTCTCCCGCAATTACCTGCACATATAGGAGTTCATGGTGCGAAACACATACATTTACCCACCCGAGCCGTCGATGAAGATTATTGCCGATATCTTCGGGTACACCGCTACCCACATGCCGAAGTGGAACTCCATCTCCATCTCGGGCTATCACTTGCAAGAGGCTGGGGCCCACTCAGCTCTAGAGTGCGCCTTTACCATTGCTGATGGGTGAGTACACCCCGCACAGTTTTGTTATGTGCTGCTAGCCCAGGCACGCGTCTCTGTTATAGCTGTTGTTTTATAGTGCTGAACGTCAATATCATACCTTAATCCATGTTGGAAAGGATACACTGGATTTATTTGGGGCCTATGTGTCAATTGTAGTTTGTCAATTTGGTATGGGTGTTAGCGACGAGGGAGTCGAGTACCAGGGATTACAACTACTCGAGTTTCTTTCGTTCGTCCCCTTAATGTCTTGTGTACATATACAAGATTCAGGTATGCACTCAGCACGAGAGCGCGCTTTCACCGTAGGTGACGTATATGTACACCGCGCATGTGTATATTGCTTTCAGATACATTGTTGTTCCCCATGTGTTGATACTTGTACTTGCTCCGCATGCGCTTTTTGGTGGGAAATCGAAACGCCATCTAATCAAACTGAGCTTGTTCCAATTTCATCCAGTTTGCAATACTGTCAGACCGGAATCGACGCGGGTTTGGATATTGATAAGTTTGCGCCTCGTTTATCTTTCTTCTGGTGCATCGGAATGAGCTTCTATATGGTATGCTTAGAATCTAGTATTCAAATATTCCAAGTACTACATCAAAACCAGCCATGAGCAGTATACGTAACTCGTAGTCCGCGCCCAGCTCTACATAAATATTGCTGGTATTTGGAAAAAGAGAATCGTCATAGCACACATTGCTATGTACAGCCCTGTGTTTCGTGGTATACCTTACACTGCTTTACTCTGAACTGCACCTACGTGGCTTTCGCAAATGTAGGTAATGTATGCGTGCACTCATTGATGACGAGATAACACCTTCAAATAACTCCTTATATCAAGAGTTGATCCGTATTCTTTAGACAACGGCTAGTCGCGCGTTTTATCATTAATTAGAGATGATTGATGGCTATTAAAATTCAGCACGTTCATGCTTTCACACACTTGCATGAATTCACACACGCATCAGTTCACATAACCACTCTCTATATTCTCAATATATACACACTTACTTCAACCGGCACGCAATCACATCAGTATATGTCACGAACCCGCATCGATATACACTTCCATTTGCATATTGGTACACACACAGGAAATCGCCAAGATGAGAGCCGCCCGCAAACTATGGGCCGAGTTGGTGCAGGATCGCTTCAAACCAAAGAACCCTAAATCGCTGATGCTGCGAACTCACAGTCAAACAAGTGGTTGGTCACTGACTGAGCAAGATCCGTACAACAATGTCGTGCGTACAACTATCGAGGCGATGGCGTCTGTGTTTGGCGGTACCCAGTCTCTGCATACTAACTCACTGGACGAGGCTTTGGGTCTCCCAACAGAGTTCAGTGCCAGAATTGCGCGTAACACACAGCTGATCCTGCAGGAGGAATCGCACATCCCCAATGTCATCGACCCCTGGGGTGGATCGTACTTCATGGAGAAATTGACAGATGAGGTGCGTGCTTGGTGTATGATTACTACATATATCTTGAAGTGGGATTCATCTGTCTGAATTGCTTGTATACGCATCGGACCCTTTTGCGTGTGGAAAATTTGACACAAGTCAGGTGTTTGGTAGTGGAATGTATTTCCCTTGAAGAATAGGGCTCGGTTTGTGCAACTATATGATGGCTAGTATGTATATTTGGTGATTATTCATTGTCAGCTGTAGTTTGAATTGAAGTGGTTTAGCACTTTCAAAACTCGAGTATGGGCTAGCGAATTGTTGAGAACTCTATATGGCAGTACTGTACCTGTTAGGACGTTATATAGGCAATATTGTGATAGCGGCGAGAATTAAGTCATGGAAGACAAGACGTCGAACTAGGCACTCCCGGACAAAGACGCGTTTGTTAGTGTGCTTTGTGTCGATTTTACTCCAATTGTGGGTTGGTCGCGGCTACGACAGCATAAGTTCAGCTCAAGGCCAGTATAATAAACGCGTGGTGTACGTGGGGGTTTCCATTGGTGACGATATTCGACATGCGACACTTGCGTAACCGATACGAATCTAGTGGCTGCTACTCTATACACAAACCCACGCCTTGTCATGCGAAAGTGCATAATCATCAAGGTTTTTCACCAAAGATTTGCAAGAACCCTCTATTGTTATGTAGTACTTTCACACTAAACAAACGACAATTGTATTGCATTCGCTCCACAGATTTACACAGAGTCTCTATCAATCATCAAAGAGATTGACGATTTGGGAGGTATGGCCAAGGCTGTGGCATCCGGTATGCCTAAGTTGCGTATTGAAGAGTGTGCGGCCAAACGACAGGCACGCATTGACACTGGCAGAGAGGTTATTGTCGGCGTTAATAAGTACAAGATGGCCAAGGTACGTATGTATGTATGTATTTCTGCTATGCATGTGTGTTTAGTTTATATATATATATATATACATTTATACATATATATATATACCCACACACACACATATATATATATATATTATAAGTTTTCTTTATAAGTTGTATGTATATAGGCCTTGTCAATGGTATTACAAATATGACTAAAACTGTGGCATACATATCGCCCAAACTACGCACACAAGTGACCCCCAAATCGGTAGGCACGCATTGTTACTGGCTAAGAGTCGTAATATGCGTTGACAGATACAACGTGGTTCAAGTGCATGTATATTTTGTATGTTGTATATAATATATGCATGAATGTATCGTATTTATATATATATGTTTTATGTGTGTACGACTTGCTGATACATGCAGTTGAATTTTTACAGAGCTCTGTCCGATTGTATTATGTGGGATAAATTTAATCTATATCGCGGTTCTTCTATTGTTCTCATTGACTGTCGATATGTGGGCGGAAACTGGGATTTGAGAAGTATCATTTCAAGATTGTAAGCTAATCGACTTGCTCTTACTTACCGGAACACAGCAAGATCCATTTGATGTGCTTCAAATTGACAACACATCCGTGAGAAATCAGCAGATCGCGAAAATCAACCGCATCCGCAAAGAAAGGAACTCCATGGAAGCCAATAAGTGTTTGGAGGCACTGACTGAGTCTGCTAAAACTGGCGAAGGAAACTTATTGGAACTGGCCATTAACGTAAGTTTACATATCTGTATCTATTTTTATGAAAGTTTTCACCAATGTACATACATAAATACATACATTTATATATTTTTATATATATACATATATATATATATAAACATATATATATATATATATATATATATCAACATCATACGAGGACGCCTCATTGTGCATCAAAAATAATTTTGTGAATCGGTGTCAGTCATACCTGTTAAGTTGTGAACACTGTCTGTTCGCTTGTAGTTGCACAAAATTCATTCTCGGTTGCAAATTCGACATCCGCACACTCTAATTACTTCTCAACTGTAGATGCGCTTGTCACTGCATTTCTGTTTCGTATGCATTTAGACTCTCATAAGAACATGGTAACGTATACGTTCACCCGGTATAATTGCGCTTATTAAAAACTTACGCCACGCCAGACAAGTTGAATGTCCACACACTGTACTCAGTTTTTGTACTTTTATATCGATCTTCACACAACAGGCTGCACGAGCGCGTTGCACAGTGGGTGAAATATCTGATTCGCTCGAGGTAGTCTTTGGCCGCCATGTGGCTCACAGTGGCATGGTCAGCGGCGCGTACATCAACGAAATCCCTGGCGACGATGATATGGGAAAGGCTTTGGATATTGTGAAGGTAATTTAACAATATGTGCATATAAATATACATGAATACACTTGCGTGCATATGTATATATTTGTATATGTTCGGATTACGCCTAGAAGGATGTGTATAGTCGAATCATCATTATGTCTGTTTATTTAAGTAACATTATATGTCTGCTGCACATGTGTGGATTTCGTCTCTCTTTTCGGACAAAAGGACTTCACCATTTTCCTAATTACTTATCTTGCCGACGTATGTGGGATTCGTCTCTGTTTGTTGCATATGTTGGCGCTCGCCAGTTCCCTGTAGTTTAGAGTAGATATATATATTTTGCCCATACGCTGTTCTCGTCTCTATTTGTTCACAAAAGAGTTTGTCTATCTCGTATAGTCTGTCCATATTTTCAATATTAACCCATAAACGCGAGCGGTTCTCACCTCTGTGTGTGCATATAGGAATTCGCCAAGGAAGAGGGTAGACCTCCCCGAATTCTCATGGCCAAAATGGGCCAAGATGGACACGATAGAGGCGCAAAAGTTATCGCCACATCGTTTGCTGACATAGGATTTGATGTTGATATCAGCCCGCTATTCTGCACACCCGAGGAAGTGGCACGCCAGGCAATAGATAACGATGTGCATGTCGTGGGTGTGAGCTCACTGGCAGCAGGGCATAAGACACTTATACCGACGCTCAAGACAGCGCTGACGGATTTGGGACGGCCGGATATTGTCATTGTAAGTGATTTAACTTTGCATGGCATGTTGACTGTGTATTTGTGGCTACGCACAAAATTATATATATTTATATATATATGTATATATATATATATATATATAGTTATATAATTTTATAATTCTGCAGCACTGATAGTTTGTATATCTTAGGGCACGTGATTTTTTTTACTGTAATTAAGAATGGCAGCAGGCACTCAATATCTGGGTCACCAGACGCAATATTTCACAGAACAGTAAATAATAGACCGTGACGCGCACTGACTGATATTCTGACACCCATATATACATTTACAGCTTGCCGGAGGTGTGATTCCCCCATCAGACTATGATTTCCTTTATGCTGCTGGTTGCAGTAGTATCTTCGGTCCTGGCACGCGCATACCCCTTGCCGCCGTGAAGGTCGTGAACGATATAAGACTCGCCGCAGCAGCTGAGGCCGCAAAATAAATATTAGTTATAGTTTACACATCAATAAATGCTTTTAAGTTTCGCGCTTTGAGACTCACCTTGGGATACAATCAGTAGACAAGTATCTATAGATTGTCGAGCTTTAATTTCTCATGATGTGGACTGCTGTGGAGACGGTGAATTCTTTATAGCTGGCCGCAGCAGTCGTACCCGCGATTTATGAAAAGTATTACCCGGAGTACTATGTATACTAGAAGTACTATGAAACACCAAATCACCCCTTAGGCGGCAATATGTCAATATATTACTTGACATTTATACATCGAGGCTCACATGGTCTTCTGCGTCAAAGCTTTATGATTGCTTCTACAATGCTAAGCACGTTGGTACTCGTAGTAGTCATAAGCTACTACAATCTTGCTTCCTACAATACTTTGTAAATATTTTTACTCATCCTACTCAATGCAAACAGAATGGGCGGGCGCAGCCCAGCCAGTCGCAGCAGACAAGTTCGAGGCTCAGCTCAAGTTGTACTTCTGACTTATCTTTTAACGAACAGAAGAGTTAACTAGCTCGTGGTCTTTATGCGCTTTGGGTGTTTTATGGGCTTACGAAACACACCATACGCGCTAATTACTATGTGTTGTATGAGGTCCAACCTCGGCTGCCTGATGTAAATCAAGTAGAAATAGAGGGGCCGGTAAAGCGATTGGTTGGTTCACAGCGACTTATTAGAATGTGGTGGAAGCGATCTAGAACAAAAAAGCACCAACGGTAGGGCATGGACATACCAGAACATACAATGTTCTCTGCGGAGACTCTGGTCCAGAGGGCCATGGGTAGGGACGATTAGGTTTGAGTTTCTATTGTATCCTTCGGACGCTAGTCCGTTCAGCCATATTTTGATGACTATATTTTTATTTCTACTTCTAGAGGTTCATGCGATTGCAACATTTATTCATTGCTGTCTTGCTGAATCACAACAGCGGGATTTCAATAAGCTCTATTAATATAATATAAATATACAAAACCTTGTACCTCACATGTGTGTTTTAATAAGTTAAATATGATAAATCAATACAGCATAGCCTTCTAAATATACATACAGCATATTTTGTTTTGTTCGAGAAAGTGAATATGTATTTCCATTCGTGTATTTATACATAGCATTCTATGTGTAGCGTTTCAATGGAAAGCTATAATGATTCGATGTTTAAAATTTGGCGGCAAAGTGTACCTCATGAAAAATCGTCAATCTAAATTTCCGTCAAGATGTATTGATGTAAATATTTATGCATACCAAGTGTACATCGCGGCTGAGAATGTGGTACGGCTCGGGGGCCGGGGCTCCACAAGTTCATAGGTAACTAAATATTTAAAAATATATAAATGCGCAGTTCTGTCTCGCTGTGCCAGAATTGAACAACGTACACTGTATACATATTTGCGTGAAGTTACCCTCTCTGTACTCACATTTGGAGGAAAAATCCATCATGCAGTGTGGCTTACGGTTTGGAAATTGTATCAACCATGTTCATCGCTCACCATTAATTTTGCGAGCACAGGCTTCTAGCAAGTATATAAAGGGTAGTTTCAGGTCGACTAGTAGTGCCTATATGGGTGCTATATCCAATCATCGTTCAATTGGTACTGTAGCACCAGCTAGTGGCGATTGTAGGGAAGATGACGACGTTGCGAAGAACAACAGGGCCAAACGGTAAGCGGTTTGTAGTCTCATGTATATGAATCTAAATCTTAATAG
>NW_014040324.1:72214-77556 GCF_001186125.1 Sphaeroforma arctica JP610 | reverse complement strand
ATATATATAGGGAGATAGATAGATTTAGACATAAATGTACTCCAGTGGTCGTCATATATATTTTTGCTTTCCAGTGTAGACCACGGATGATTGAGATCTTATATTTTTTCTTGCTAATTCCGTTTTCTAGATTTAGGCATCTATATAAGGGTCTGAGTGAGACTGAAAGGACGTTTATCGATACTCTCGTCCGGGTGGATCATGCTGGTGAGCTCGGTGCTGATCGTATCTACGCAGGGCAGTATGCTGTTCTTAAGACGACACCGGGTATGTTTTGAAGTACACGATTTATAGCACGTGAATTATATTTTGCAGATGTTGTTCGAACAATTCTCGGTTTAGACACTATCAATAGTTCGTTCGTTCCATCGTTCGTTCGTTCCATCGTTCGTTCCAATGGTGTACGTTTTCCAACGGTCTGTGTATCATTGAATTGTCTTTGGCCATCGGCAATTATCGGCATTGAAGTATTCAATAGATGCAATTCAAGCGTAACCAATGTCAAAATCAATTGCAACAGTGGGACCTACCGTCAAAGAAATGTGGGAGCAAGAGAAGCACCATTTGGCCACTTTTGAGAGACTTATGAACGAATACAGAGTACGCCCTAGTGCACTATACCCTGTGTGGAACGTTGCCGGGTGGGTTTTGGGTGCAGGCAGTGCTGCTTTGGGTAAAGAGGCTGCGATGGCGTGTACTGTAGCTGTTGAGACAGTCATTGGCGAGCATTACGACAGGTTGGTCCCGCGTTCGCAATCGTTATACATTGTGTGTACATATGTGTAAAGGATGGGGTAGGGTGTTCGTACTGATTGTGAAGCAAGATGCGCGCGGAATAACATCGAAGGTGCATAGTAGAGTGTAGCTACATCGCCCTGTGTGGGGGGGGTGTAAAGCACTGATATTGCATTTCACCTATTAAAATTACGGAATGGCGTGTACGTGTAGTTACCGACGTAGAAATTGTTGAGCAGTGCACAAAGTTTCTATATTGTTATTTCGTACAGATGTACTTGTGAATTATCGGTGAAAACATTTTACGCAAGAGCGATGCAAACTTCTTCAATCAGTGTGACTGTCTGACGATCTTCCGTAGGCCAATGCTACTAATTTGTTCGTCTATCATCTTGTAGTCAATTGCGTGAACTGCTTAGTATGGATGAAGCAAAAGAGGGCGATAGAGAAAGGAGAGCTGAGCTATGCGGGATTATAAGTCAGTTCAGAGATGAAGAGCTGCACCATCTGGAGACAGGATTAGAAAATGATGCTGAGATGGTATGTAATTCAGATCTGCCCTGTGGGACTATTGCTCGGCTGCACGGGCGATCACGAAAGTTAACGCATCCATTACTCTTTAGTTGCAATTTGCGCGCCGGAGAAGGGGTTGATTGTACGCGTGGTAGGCGTACTTGATTCACATAACACCATTCAGGGTTTCAAAGTATTTTTTTCTTGCTCTCTTGATTTCAGACATGTACGCACTGGAGAATACAATCATTTCATCCATCGTATGTTTGCCCTTGCCATATATTTCCACAAATTAGATCTCAATTGAATTTTGTAGTGCGACATAACTTAGTCAAAATGTATGCGAGCCTGAACCGCATCTTATATATGACTGGCTTTGCTAATGGGTTGCACTCCGCTCGATTTTCGAACAGACGCCATTTTATAATGCATACAAGACGGTGATTGAAACTGGGTGTAGAGCAGCCATCAAGGTCGCTGAAAGAGTGTGAACCAGTCGGCGAAACAAACATGTGGCACGTTCAGATACTCGGAGTGGCCGCCATGATACAACAAATCAGAGAAGTAAACCTATCTCGGGAGCATGAGATACTCCTAGATATATCGATATTGGATGGATAGAATCCCCACTGAGGCCACGATCATCCAATTTATAGATAACAGCATGTTGCAATTCAATCTGTATATCGTACGTACACTGTACTATTTATTTGATTAAAAAAGCGGTGACTTAAGCATAAATGTTAGCAAGCCGTCTTCTTCACCACTTTTGGATATACGAAGCAAGAGAAAAGTGTGCGATATTTATAATAGGTAGACGAGTTGTAGACACTAGAGTAGTGGAGGGCAGGGACAGGGGCACCCCGCCCCTCTCAAGTTTGGTAGGAGCAATGACATTAGTTTGTCTTCTTTACATAGAGATAGAGGGGTGACATCTACAGGATTCTCGGGATAGTCTCGAGAGGGGTAGGTTGATTTGCCCAACTTTAATCACGCTTACAAACTAGAACCCATATATTCTGTGTTTACGTAGAAGCCTTGTATGTACCCTAAAACTGAATGATTGAGCTCGCAGTGAAAGCAATGTGTTGCGTTCCACTCGTGCATGCCGGACATGAACAAATATTAGTGCACTTCTGCACAGGAGAGATTTTAAAATATCAAGATCGTTCCACACGGGGAAACTTATGCCTTCTTTCTCAACAAGAATAAAAGTATTCTGAGATCACTCACATAAAGAGTGAGCTGTTCGATGCGCATATTCGACTTCCTGAACACGTATTTTCATTTTGTTTAAAAAAAAACACATACTATGTTCAATTTAAGGAGGCTATGAAAATAACTGAATAGAATAGCACGACGGATGACAGTGACGAGTGATGAGTGATGACTGACGAGTGTGATTGTTTTCAGGAAAAAAAGACGCAATGTTCCACCTTCACCTCGGAGCAAAACCTTAAAATTAATCCCCCTTAAAATCAAAATAAATACCTCATCATCGCTAAAACCCTGTCTCGTACTCTTAGCCCTTTAAAAATAGGTCTCTTGCGTAACCACCTATTGTCGTTATTTTTAATACAATAGAGCAAAGTACTTTTATATTGTTTTTAAAAATTAAAAAAACAAGGATATGATTCTTTTGTTTGTTTATATATTTTGTTTTTTAAAAAAAGGCAGCAACATAAAAGCAACGAGTGCAAATGGCCGAATGTTCACCCTATAAGTGAACTATTTTATTTTATTTTTAAAAATAGATTATTATGTAGAAGGCTATGTTTACTATTTTTAATAATGGAAGACGTGTGTATATAAATCGTATGCTATGACAAATGAGAAACAATAAATACTCTAAATCTGAAATCTTCGCACTAGAAAGAGTAGCGTCTACTCTAGAGTTCAGTATGCAGGTAGAGAGTAAAAGCATTTATGGTTTCAGACGAGCAGAGTTGTATTATGGATTCTATGGAATATTTTTGAATATTTCGTAAAAGTATTCTAAACACAAAAATTAAATCGGCCAAACGTTTTGATTTTTGAACTTTGAAACTTTCACCTTTTCATTATCGGTTTGTCTTAGAATATATCGAGATATGCACCTGACAGGCTGACATTGGACACAGATGAGTGCAAACTCTCAAATTAGATTTTTCTAATGGTCGGTTACCTTGTAATTTTTATTATTAATACCAATGCAATTTGTGACCATAAAACAAAGCAAATATATTTTGACCATGCTGTTGGTAGTGGTTTTAGGCCCTGTTCTGCAACTCAAAATGATTTCTTTTTGAATAAGTCCATTTTAGATCGATTTTTTATTCTCAGATTTTCTTTTGGGTACAACATCATTCTCAAAAATATTTGAGCTCCTTAAATATACTATTTAAAACAGCCATTATTTCCAACCGTCGATTTTTACGCCTACGGCAATTTGAAATAAATATTATTATCTCTACGACAACTTTTTTACGTTACCATCAATACCGCCAAAAATAGAAAGAGCAAAAACGAAACCGCGCCATTTCTCAAAACGTTCGTGTTGATAACTGTTGAGATTTTTCGTTTCATTATCGATAGAATATATAAAGAATAGTCGTATTCTACAAGTGCCACACCATTTTTCAACCACAATGAGTGCAACCCCATCTCACGCGCCTAGATCCATGGATTCTCTTGTGGAGGAAGATGAGGTCACTGGGAATGAATCGGTTGAAGATTCGTCTGACGTGGCTGATCAAAATAGCCATATATCTACACAAAACAAAATACACAGCCCGATCTCAAAAATTCAAACTATGCACGCATTGCCCGATCCATCACCATCAAAGCTTGATCATCTCGATTTCAATTTCAATCCAATTATTCCGAATCATCCAACATCTACTTTGTATGTCGACAATTCTACATACTTAATCCTATACTACCCACTTTCAAGTCCAAACGAGCTAGCGTTTGTGATGATTTGTCGAAGAATGCGACAAAGTCAAAGAAAAAAATCGGCTTCTACCGGAAAAATGCCCAGAGCGGATTGGGATAATGATGGGGGTTTTCGAGACACGACATTAGTTTCAGCATACATGGATTATATCAAATTTGGACTAGGTGCACCAATGGGCCCGGATGGAAAATGCAAGAATCTACAAAATAGTGGCTGGACTGCCGTTGGCAATAAAACGCTAAATCAAATAGGAGATGATGGCAAAGGCTACACTGATCAACAGCTTCAAAATCGATGGAACAAGGTATGACATATGTATACTGATGCTATTTACAGCTTTGTACTATTATTGTAATATATGTCGTGTCATCTGTATTTGATTTTTCTTTGTATATTGATCATTTTTATATCATTTTGTTTAGCTTTGCTCCCGACACCGCAACTTCAAGAAATATTTGCTGGGAGGTCAAGAAGGGGAAAAGTCGGGAATGGAATCGTATACAGGTGATGAAGGGGATGCTTTCATCTTTTCAAAGGAAGCAATTACGGAAATGCTAGTCCGTCTTGATTTCCCATCTGAATTGAAGAAACTAGTAGATGTAGATAATACACGCAGCTACAAGCCTCGACACTTTGACGATATGAATGATTTGCCAAAAGGTGTACACGCAACTATGGAGTACGTCAAGGCACCACCTGGGAGTGTTATGACAGCCATAGTAGGTAAATTCGAACCCGTTGCTATTTCAAACGGCACGCCATCGACTGGCCCTTGTATAACTGGGGCTTGTTGGACTGCGTATTTGAGCGCTTTAAATGCGTCATCACATTATTTAGTCCACAAGTCTCCTAGTTTGCCTTTATGACATCTTAAGTATCCAAAAGGTTTAAGGTAGTCAGCTAAGTGTGGTACTCCATCTGAAAAGAAGTTTCTTTCTGTAGTTGGTGTTCGCCAATCTAACAGGTGTTCTACCTTACCAGGGTTGATCTTGATAACATCCCCAGATATATGGTAGCCTAATGGCTGTATTTCGCTTATTGCGATGTGGCATTTCTTCTCGTTAATCTTGTTGTTTTGCTCATTAAGTCTCTTAAGGACTCGTCTGACTAATGCGGTGTGCTCACCTGTAGTCTTCGAAAATATGACTATGTCATCTAT
>NW_014040324.1:67090-72080 GCF_001186125.1 Sphaeroforma arctica JP610 | reverse complement strand
GTAACCCGAAAGGTGCACCTCTGAACCGGTATTGATTGCCTTTCCACGTAAAGCTAAAGTATTTACGGTGGGGTTCATATACCTGCATTTGATGGTATCCTTGTGTAAGGTCTATAGTTGTAAACACTGTAGCACCTTCCTTCCTTCGCAGTGGCTTGTTAATACGAGGTAGGGGAAAGCTATGAGTCGGCAATAATTTATTTATTGGACTCATATCTAAACATACTCTGAATTTCCTAAATGATCCGTCAAAGTTATGTTGATCTACGGCTAGCAGTGTCAGGTAAACTGGCGTTTGTTGATAGTTAATTTCTATCACATCATCTGCTAGCCATTTCTCAACTTGTTCTTTTACAACAGCCTCGTGTCTCCAGGATACATAGTTCCTTGAGGGACACTTTAACTGTGTAACGTCTACCTTGGTTAAGTCAAGGCTGACATATCCGTCGTTAAAGCGGAATTTTGCCCAATCTGTGATCTTTATTTTCTTAATATCAAGAATCAGATCCATGATTTTCTCCGCAAAGTCAGGTATTAATGCCTTGACTGTGTCTGACGGGGGCTTATATGGATTCAGGCAGTTATCATCTGATTGATCCTTTAATGGATCTGTGTTAGTTTGGTAGACCAGTTACGGTTATACCTAGAGTGAGTAAATCACTCATTCCAACTATAATGTCGTACTTCTGTGACATCTTAACTATCACAGCTTGAGTAGTAAACTCCTATCATCGGCCAGGGAGATTTTAACATCTGTGGCCATGGTATCACACTTAGTAGTTTTATCATCAGCTAAAATGAGATGAGTTATTTGTGTTCTCCTTTCGATATCTTTCATTAATGCAAAGCGATCGGATATACATGAAATTTCTGAACCAGGATCAATCAACGCAAGGATTCTATTTCCATTGCAATATACAGGGATTATTACACTCTCATCTAAAGAGTCGCTGTGTTGTCTGTGTAATGATTGTACCTGGTAGTACCGTCACTCCAACTTAATGTTAGGTTTTGGTCACAAGACTTAGTGTGATAACCATTGGTCTTCTCACACTTGCCACACTTAGTAAGAAAGTGTGTACAGGTGGATGCATGTCTACCATTCCAATAACCGTTAGGAGTTAACTGGTACATGTCATACCCACACTGGGCGTCGGCACATTTCTTAACTTCTTCAATGGAGGTTCCATGTCCTTCGCTCCTGCGCGTGCCCATTTATTGGGTCGCGTGGTTGAAGTGGATTCGCGAGCACGTGTATGTTGGGGTCAACAGCCGCTTTTCCCTTCGATGCTACTCGATGTGCGGGAAAAAGACTGGATACAGTATCATAAAACTATTCCCATGTAAGTCGGGATAGATAAAACTTTGTTTCATGTCCCTTGTCTCGAGCCTCAGTCGCGTGTTTACGTCGCAACTCGGTGTACAGACTCTCACGGTCGTTACTCCCTATGTTCTTACAGAACACGTGCATAACCAGGAATTCGTACCATCGCTGTGCCTTGTCCTTTGTTATATCGGGACGTTTCAGGTCAGCGTCTAACTTCAGAATATAACTCTGAAGGGGTGTATTCTCGGCTGGTTCATTTAAAATTGAACTTAGCCCAGGGCTACGTATATCTTTACTTAACAAGGATATGACCAACCAACACACAGCTGGACAGTCACGACAAGTGTCTAGCTCATGCTGGTGTCGCTGCAAGATCAGATAACTGGTCCCTGTAGGGTCAAATGTTTGCATTAAGTCAGAGATCCATTGCTGGGAAGCGATATCATTCGTCTCCAGCATGACCGTAAACGCATTAAGTGTACGAGTTAGCGTGTCGAGGTCATGGTTGTTTATAAACTCGACCTGCATGCTGTTGGCATCCAAGTTCGACTTAAGTCGACTGATCTGTCCCTTGTACTTCTGGTTGTTCCTGTGGTCTTGTCCACGTTGGGCCTGAAGTATTTGGTCTATGCGCTTTTACTTAATCGCAATAATATTTGCATAGTATGCTACGTCATCAGCATGATGTGCAGCATGGGCGACTATCATTTTATTGGAATAGTCGTTGACCGATTTATTAAGGCCGGTCACCTCGTCAAAGTGGAAATCCTCTGCGGGTTGGTGTAAAGCCGTGCGGTCGAAGCGATTAAACTCGACATCGTTCACATGTCTGCGGGGATGATTAATATCCCTTGGCGTCAGAATAACATATCCAGTCTTAACTGGTTTCCGACGATTATCCTCCCAATTGGGTACAAGTGGCGGAGTATATATTCTTACCTCTCGGTCTATAATACCTTTGAGGACAGGTGACTCACGGCCGGGTGTCAGAACAAGCGAATGATTAGCCTGTTCTTCTGGCAGTAATGCCTCGTACAGTATATCGACGCTGTGCACCTCTGGATCATATGGCTCAGGTGTCGAGCTCGAGTCTTTGGGCGTAATTGCCTGTCGACGTTCTGTCCACTTCTGTAGGGCTTCAGTAATGCCCGGGGAAACATGCTCGCGTAAGTGCTGTTTAAGGTTTCCTGATCTTTCTAATTGACCTACATGTTCGACAGTCAAGTCTTTCATTATAGTAGCTAACTGATTCTTAAGATCAGCGTATTTAGTACTTAACTTACTTATGTCCTTTGGCTTAGAAGTCTCGGACGTAGATTCGGTTTTGCTACTTGAGCTTGCCTCCTCTTCTGGTTCTATAATAGGTTCCTTCTGAAATTTGTCTTTGTCCCCTATAATTGGGGACGCCCTCATAATTGGGGACTTTCCTTTTTGATTTTCGTCAGAAGAATGGGTTGGGGCGTCTTGAGACGTATCCCTTGTCTCACTTCTTGGCATCGTTAATGCAAGCTTTGAAGTTGAGGCAATAGTTGGCCCTCGGGCTCTGTCAGAAAGAGTAGTCTCCTTAAGCGGAGTGGCTACTTCCTTATCTGAAGCATTGTCCTTATGACTATAATTGTCAGAGGCAAGTACTTTGGCTACAGTGCGCTTAAATGCATCAGCAGCGGCGTCGGTTGCTTTTGCAGCAGTAATAGCTGCGGCAGCGTTAGCGACTTCTCTCTCCATCTTCTTCTTTTCAGCTCTACGCTTCTTAGAAGGAGTGTTGTCTTTCTTGGTCATAATCTTACCTTATGACTACTAGCTTGTCTCTTAACGACTAGCTTAGACAAGAAAAATAATCCTCTCAGTACTGTCTCCGCCGAAGGGATTTTATTTAGTGTTCCGTTGTCGCTCTATTCTGGGGCGAATCCGAGAGACTCATAAAATCCTATCTTTAGAAAAAAGAAATAAAAATAAAAATACTCGTGACGCCTTTAGTTATTGTCTTAACCAATAACTTGCCACTATCAAGAATTACCGACTTAGACTTCATCAGACTGGCACATCTGGTTGGCTGATCGGAGGACCAACTAGGTAACGTAAATAGTCCCTAGAAACCTATATTCGGTTGAGCCATCTCGCTACCGAAGTATTCAGATATAAATAAAATTGGAAAGTAAATAAAGCTCTATTAATAGAACTAGACCAACCCTTTTATGTTTGGTATTTTACTGAGGCTTTTTAATGGCCTCATCCAAATATCTGATATGTTAAATGGAGAAGGTTTGTGCTTTTAAGAGCACATTTAGGAGACTTAAGTTCCTCGTACTATTAAGAGTACATTTAGGAAACTTAAGTTCCTCGTACTATTAAGAGTACGTTTATAATTTGCGTACTGCTTAAGAGTACGTTTATACATAGAGTCTAATGTGGAGGCCCGGCTTATTACATATGTTCATGTATGTGATTATGCACATGTATGCGCATGTATGTGTTTATGCACATTGTGGACAAAGTACCCTGGACGGGCATTGAGGGCTGGACCAGAGGGCCCAACCTACAAGTGGAATTTTAGGACCGGACCAGAGGAGCGGACCTAAGTAATATATTTTAGGACCGTACTCAGAGGGATCGGACCTAATATTAAGATAGAGAATTTGATATGAAAGATTGATGACTCAAGAGGTGTCATCATAATTTAGTAACCGGGAAACGAAAACCATAGATACAGGTATTTTCATAATTACCCGTTAGAGAAAATCTCGTTCCACACAGGAACGTGATAATAAATACAGCAGACGCGCCGATCATAACAGCACTTCTGACTGAGTTCACTTATTTCAGACTTAACACTCTTTACTAAGTGTTACTTAGTTTTGACCACATTTTTAAGTGACCGAACTACTATATTTATTATAATACGTTCTTTAAAGGTTAAGTAACTAAGAAGCAAATTAGGTTACTTTTATCATTTTATTTTTCACAACGATGACGGGACCCGAGACTAGACCGCTGCCTACGGTGGGTAAGCAAGCCTGTGACCAACTTATGAAACGGTTGCTTGGAACGATCCGCCATTTGACCGAGCTATGCAATAAGGTGGACACAGCACGTGCCAAGCAACCTGAACCCGAAGACGACGAGAAGGTGATAATTCAATTGGAATTGACTCATTTGCTTTTGGAGGAGGCCCAGTACTCAATCCGAACCTTGGCTAGGCTTAGCCGAGCCCCAGCATGGATTGCAGATCAAGCAGGACACCTGAATACGATGATACATGTGAAGGAGGCAAAGGAAAAGAGTCGCCTCATTCGAGAGCAACTCCGCCAACGCCATCAATTGTCACTGGCAGATATTGACACGTCTATGCCCCAGGACACGGCCCAGGCGACAGTGGATGATGGTTTTTCTGAGACTGAGGCCGAACCAACAGTGCAACAACATAGGGATAATATTGTTTATTTCAAAAATGGCAAGTATGTATGATACAATGTATGAACATATGGAATGGCGAAGAAGTGGTCAGTAAATTCCCGTTTGAAGCTTGGGCCATGTGAGTCGACAATGGAAGATATGTGCTGAGTCAATTCGGGCCGGTGTTAACAAAACGCTGTTACTATCGAATGTTCCATATATTCGCTTGCTGACCTACTAAGTAGAGTACCCACCTCTGTGGTACGGATC
>NW_014040324.1:50560-66509 GCF_001186125.1 Sphaeroforma arctica JP610 | reverse complement strand
AGATACCGTGGAAGTCGTGGCACTCCTGTAATTGCTGAAGAAGGTCAGGGCCAATGGGCGGTAGTTTTGCTCCTCAATACCCAACACAGGCAGAGTTGCCACCAACCGACCAGTCACCTAACAGCGGGACTATCAACAGGAAGAAAATTAACCCGGTGAAGCGCAGGATTGGTCGCACGAAGCCCGTACCTCAAGTGGCTCCTTACGAGAATGTCTATGTTACGCGCAGAGAGCGGTTGCTGAAGAACGCTCAAAATCGAGCTCAGACGATTCCGATTCCTGATGAGATGCAGGCTGATGGTCCGGATTGGTATCAGGAATCGACAACTTTGGTGAAATCACCTGGTAGAATTTTTTTGGACCCAACGGACTTACATATGGACATGGCCACCGCTTAAAAGTTGTCATCGACGGCGAAGCGGTCCTTTGAGGCATTTCGCAAAGTGATGAAACCTTCACGCCAACAGCCTACTCACGGTCAAGCGGCAGCGAATTTATACAAGAACAAATTACAACAGCATCGTCGTCCGGAATCTCCAGAAGAAAGAGAGGAGAACTGCCAGGATAATGCAAATGTACCTATCGATACACTTGCATACCGTAAGCACTTTCCTGTTTACCACGATCGTTACGTAGAAGACCCGCAGGACGTGAAACAACGTAAGATATCACCACCTACGGAGGCGTGCATTGCTGAAGCTACCGCGGCAGAGATGAAAACGCAGGTATTCCTTCTCACCCAACGTATGATGCAAGCAGAAGCTGAAGGATGCACTGAGGACGTTCGTTCGTTGCAGGGCTTAATTCGCACATCTAACGAGACGTTGAAGACTTGCTCAATAACGGTAGATAAACGAACACTCAAGGAATGGCCACCTAATCCACAGGGCAGCTATTATTTGGATAGTTCGCAGAAGATACAGTTGCATGCGTTTATTTTGGATTGGCATAAGAATGCGAAATTTCACAAATTAGAACCGATTCATATGCAGATGGGCCTACATAGGGCACTACAGAAAGAAGGAGCACCCAAGGCGTTTTTGAATTTTATTGTAGAGAACGGACAAAAATTGCAGTCCATGTCGTTTCTGGACGCCACTGCTTAGATTGTACGCACACACGAACAAGATCTGGAGAATAACGCATACAAAAAATGTATTGGCTTGCATGAAGTTAAACCCTTCGGTGCCACTAGGGACACAACTTTGGGATTTTGAACGCAAAGTAGACTTTATGGAGATGCGACAGTATGATAATCCACTACAAGTATACCGCAACCATGGTATGCTCAACCTAATGAATCAAACTGCGGGGGGTGCATATTACCGTGATACTCTTCGTATGCACCCTAATTGGCGGGAATATTCCGCGGCACAAATGCGTGATGTATTTCGGGTGAGTATTGATAAGGCGGAAGAACACCGTCGGGCAAACCTATCCCGACCACTGCAAATCCCCGGGTGTTCACGTTCACGCACACGAACGCGTGTGGAGGCCAACACACGAGCTAATCCGCATGCGCCGCCAGCATCGAACCCTAAGGCTCAATGTCGGTCATGTGAGCAGAATTTCCCTCCTGGCCCAGCACACGCACCATGTACCGACAGCAACGAACACGGGCAGCCATACGCAACGTGGGGGTGCGCCACCACACCGTACATTGGCTGGAGGAACATCCACTCCCACACAACAGGCGTCGGGTAATAACTTCCGTCCTCGAGTTAATCTCGTGGATGGGGATGATCATATGCCTGATCTGACGCCAGATGAGGTAGGAGAAAGTGAGGTGATGCATATTCATAATATGGTCGACGAGTCGTATGTGGACAGTGAAGATGAGTTGATGGAGGCCGAGCAAGGGCCAGCCGAGTGGGAAGAGGAGCCAAGCTCAAATTGAGTTGTTGAAGTGTCTGAGTTAAACGTGTGTGTGACGTTTGGTCGAACGGCAACACGAATATTTGCAATAAAAGATAAATTGTTCCTTACTGACAACCGTGTATATGTTACGTTACAAGTCAACGGAAATGCGATGCGCACACTCACTGATACGGGGGCGAACCGCTCCGTTATTACTCAGACATCCGCAGCAAAGGCGCACCTGTCCATTACACCACCAGCTAAGGACAGTTACATATACTTGGCGGACAAAGCTTTTCGCACTCCGCGCCCTGGCAAGATACACGCCACGACGGTTCAATATGGTACAAAGTCTGCTACAGGTTGTACGTTTGAACTTATGAATTTACCCGATAATATTGATGTAATTCTGGGAATGAATATTATGGGCGAATTGGGCTTAGGTCTTACTCGACCATCAACTCTGTTTCCAAAATGCGCATGGCACCAGATTTGTCCGAGGCTGAGGATATACGGCAACGACTACGCCAGTATTTAGATGCCAACGAGACCATTTTGGATGCCGTTCGATGTACTCTACCAGGTAGCGAAGTATCCCTCCCCATACCTCGCGATAAAATTTTGGGTCTTCGACGACAAACACGGAACTTTGTGTCAGACAAGTACAAACCACACGCCACGCAACAGGTACATAAATGGGAACATGAATTGGTGACCAAACGTCGTACGTCGGCGTCAGTGGTCAACCTGCCTTTACTAGCAGTACCATCATTTACACCATCGGGGAAACTCATTAAGGTTCGGGTGTGTTTGGATTTGCGACAGATCAACGCCCTTATTCCGGGCGACCAGTTTACGCTACCGAAGGTCAATGAGATTATTAGTAACTTAAGAGGCAAGCGATATTATACCACGTTAGATTTATTGGCTGCATATCATCGCCTTCCCGTGCACGAGGACTCACAACATTTGTTCTCGTTTACTTGGGACAGTAACCAATACTCCTTCACTTCGGCCCCATTCGGATTGTCGACACTCACGTCTCAATTCCAGCGCACAATCAGTAATCTGATGGCGGGTTTAGACGTGTAGTGCTACGTCGATGACCTTATAATTGCATCTGATAACTACGAGGAACATATTGCAACAGTGGAAGAGGTCATCCGACGGCTTGCCGAGAACAGCCTCAAGCTTAACCAGAAGAAGTGTCACTTTGCAGTAAGCGAGGTTAAGGTCCTAGGGAAGAAGGTTTCTGCAAAAGAAATTGACCCTGATCATGAGAAACAACAACGGTTGATCGACTGGCCAGTGCCGCGATGCCAAAGGGACATAGCATCTGCATTGGGGAACTTTCTACATGAGCACTTATCTAACTTTGCACATAAAGTGGCCCCACTACGATCGTTCTCGAAACTCAAGCCGAAGGAACCGATTGGGGATCGTTGGAAACCAGAACATCAATTGGCATGGGATCAGATGAAGGAAGCAATCGTATCTGCGGTACGGTTAAATTTTCCGGTTGACGGGGTTCGACTCGAATTAGAGACTGATGTCAGTGATTAGGGTATCGGCGGTGCACTATTTCAGTTAATTGACGGCCGCAAGCACTACCCGATGTTCTTTTCAAAGACTCTCAACAAGGCGCAGCAGATATAAGCGACACCAATGAAGGAATTGTTAGCGCTCACATATGCATTGGTCCACTTCCATGATCATTTAATAGGCCAGCGCTTCACTGTGCACACGGATCACAAAGCGCTGATATACATGAACACACAACTGAAATTGAACAGCATGCTGCAACGATGGCATCACATCATTGCGCAACTCAACTTCGTGATAGCACATGTTCCAGGTGAACTGAATAAATTACCAGACATGTGGTGCCGGGTTCATGAGGGCACGGCGGACACCAACTTTCTCGCTATCTTCTACACATCGTGCTGGAAGCTGTATCCCGATTTCTTTGATCAGGTTCAAAACCACTTCGGACCTAACCACGTTGACGCCTTTGCATCAAGCGACACTGCTCAGCTACGACAATACTGGTCATACGATAAAGACGGAGGCGCTTTTAAAATTTGACTGGAGCAAGTACAATGCATGGATGAATCCACCATGGCGCCTTATACATAAGGTACTTCGTAAAATATTGTCAGACAGGGCGTCGCGTGACTCCCGTTGAACACACGGGCGCCATGGTTCCCTCTGCTTCTATCGATGATGCAATCAGATTCATTGCTGATCCCGCGTACAGCCCATACGTTCTTGAAGCACGGTACACAGGCATGTGGTAAGTATCCATGGGAATATACGGTGGTAGTGCGTATTGGCCCTCCATCGGGTTATAAAGTTTCTCCGTCATTTTGGCGTAGCTTGGGTCTCGAAGTACCAGTGTGTGAGGAAGCTAATGATCGTTATCAAGAGACATGGGCGCAACCAGCCATGACCAGACGTACACGCCAGATTGCGGAACAGGTGACTGAAATTTGTGTGGGGGCGACGGTGCTCAATCATCCTGGACATGAAGAAGCTAATAGCCGGGTACAACTTACTTGGCAGTTTCATGAACAAGGACATCCTGCTCCAGCGGTCATAGTGCAACAGATGCGAGACGATGGACACAATTGGGACCAAATGCTTCCAATAACGGAAGAGGTCCGAAAATTATGTCGCACATGTTTAGGTAATGACACTATGAATAACGGATTTTATCCTTTAATGAGTATTACGGCACGTTATCCATGGGATCACATTCAAATGGATATCATTCCGATGGCAGTAACATCTACTAAAGGCAACAAGCTTATTCTACATGTCTTGTATGTGGCATCCGGATACTCTATTCTACCGGCGCTGCCTGCAAAAGATGCTAAGACGGTGGCGACAGAGTTAGTGTCGGTATTTGGTGAAGCATGGCTTTCCTCTGAAAATTCAGAGTGATGAGGGGACTGAATTTATCAACAACATTATCAGGTCTATATCATGAGGATTCGGAATTATACACAAGACATCTCAATCATATCGTCCTCAAACTTTGGGTGCGGCAGAGCGCCGAAACAAAGAAATTCACATATGTGTGCGTCTGTGTTGGCTGTCCGGAATTGTGGGATGAACGCCTACCTTTTACTATGCTTTACCAGAACCTCCGGATAACACGTCGACACAAGTCAGCACCATTTAGTGTTTACTTTGGGCGCTGCCATGTTCCATTTGCAGACATGACTGATGACTTACCTGATCATATTCCGACCATGAATGATGCATGGCTTAAGCGATTGGATGACCTTGAGAAGACGATTCTGTCAAAACTTCATCAGAAAACCATCAAGTACACTGATGCTATGGCGGAGGTTACTGACCAAATGCGGAAGTTTGATTTAATTGAATTTAAGCCAGGTAACGTTGTCATGATACTCGCACAAGAGGCGACTACCAAAGCTATGAAGCCTTTGCTGGGTCCGTATGTAATTCATAGTCGTATGAATCAGAGTTACCATCTACGATACAAGGATGGCAGCAAACCGCCGGAAATCAGAGATCGCCCAGTTAATATAGAGATTATTCGGCTAGTTCACCGGGCTACGGAGCCACCATTAGATGAGTCACTATGGACCGAATTCATACGTGGTCTGGTGCGGCATTGGCTTATCCCCATCCTCGCTTCTCGACCCGATTATGACGGATAACCTGGTCCTTCTCGGTATTTCGTACTCTGCACTAACCCATTCCGCGGCACTACACGGCGCAGACCCGATCCGTACCACAGAGGTGGGTACTCTACTTAGTAGGTCAGCAAGCGAATATATGGAACATTCGATAGTAACAGCGTTTTGTCAACACCGGCCCGAATTGACTCAGCACATATCTTCCATTGTCGACTCACTTGGCCCAAGCTTCAAACGGGAATTTACTGACCACTCCTTCCCATCAATCTTTCCTGAACCACTACAGCGACTATGAGAGCCATACCATATGTTCATACATTGTAACATACATACTTGTCATTTTTGAAATAAATAATATTTTCCCTAATATAAGATATATCCTCTATCATCTTGTAGGCAAAGACACTCAGGGATATAAATTTACATACACAATATAATAATTACCTCTGTAAGACTCGGTCTATCAAGGCGATATTAACGTCTTAGAGTAATTAAACGCTTAGGTTAAGTCTAAGTATAGCTAAATTCGAAAAAATAAACGAAATGAGTCTTTTTAGTAAAGTTAGGTATGCCTCGTGAAAACAGCAATACTCTGAGGGATTGTGAGGCTGAGACATTGCCAATATATAATCCTCTCAGTACTGTTTTCGCCGAAGGGATTTTATTTAGTGTTTCGTTGTCGCTCTATTAGAAACTATGGTATGTTTCGTTGGGGCGAATCCGAGAGACTCATAAAATCTTATCTTTAGAAAAAATATATATTGTTGATGTCCATAGTTATTGCATTAACTAATAACTTGTCACGTATCAAGAATTACCGACTTAGCCTTCATCAGACTGGCACATCTGGTTGGCTGAACGGAGGATAAACTAAGCAACGCTAATAGTCCTTAGAAACCTATGTTCGGTTGAGCCATCTCGCTACCGAAGTATTCAGATATAAATAGATTTGGAAAGTAAATATAGTTCTATTAGTAGAACTAGACCAAATCTTATGTTTGTCTTTTACTGGGGCCTTTTAATGGCCTTGTCCAAATATCTGAATGTAAAATGGAAAAGGTATTAATTAATAAAACCGATAATAACCATTTAGGAAACTTAAATTCCTGGTACTATTAACCTATATTTAAAGCACTAGAACCGTCGGGGTTATTAACCTCACAGGTTCCACTTTTAGTGTCGGCTACAGAGATTATGTATGGTCCTATCCGTTTCGATGTTAGTACAGTAGCATCGGAATTACGTTGACGGATGTTAACTCACTCTCCAATCTGATACTCTGATATCTTTCTGGTAGCATTCCATCTATTTTGCCTTTTTAATAAGGCCACATTACGTGTCTCTCGCAAGCAAGGATATACAACGTTGTAAATACGTTGTGCCTTCTCTAACCATGGTAACTCATGGTGATTAGGTTCGTCCTTGTTCAAAGGTATTTGTAACTCGCTATATGTGCCACGAAAATAGTGAGCGGGTGTTGTACCTGTAACCGGATCAGCACACTCGTTCACCTATGTTTGTACCCACTTAAGGTGGTACGGCCTATGATCTGCATCATCCGTTAATGTAGTACGTAAGAAGAACTTAAGTCTTCTATGGCACGTTTTATTCGCGCCTTGTGTTTGCGGTTTATATGGTACACCCCTTTTATGGCACATGTCTGATACGAGCACTAACGATTCCAATACGTCATCGCAGAACTCGCTACCGTTATCAGTACACATTATACCTGGCAACCCGTGGTCAGCGAAGACTTGGCAACATAATTCTGCCATGGAATGCGTACTCTTGTCCTTTAAAGGATAGAGCAAGTTATACAGTGACGCTACATCAATGAAGTAGCATACGTAACGGTTGCCTGTGTGCTCGGACGTAGGCAGGTCAACCAGATCAATGATGAACCTGCGCTATGGAACATCTTCAGTCACACTCTTAAGCGGTGCGAACCCATAGCGCTTGACCTGGTTGAGATCACAGTCTGTACATGACTGATATACTCTGTCAACTAAAGTTGCCAGCTTAGGGTGCGTGATCCCATTTCGCTTAGCATCTTTAAGTGCGTCTACTATGTTCTGGTGCTTCAGTTTATGGTTTGGCGTCAGCCAAGCAAGAATGTTTTCATCATTCTGCTCCTCCAGAATAAAGGTAGGGTGTTGAGAATCCACTTGCGTGATCTCTAAGTCTGTAGTGTTTCCAGACTCCTGTCCATCTTTTGCATGAGTGTCATGAGTGCGCTCACGTGCGTTTGATACACCTGACTTATTAAACAGTCGAATTATATGTGTATACGCTTCGGGATTATCTTTCATTAATCCCTTTAAAAATAGGGATTGAAAACGTCGGGCTTGGACTTTATGTTGTTAAACAGAGTCCTAGCTATAGACTGGCGCTTCTTAACTGTAGTGTCATTAGTAGATTGTATTTCTTGTGCACAGACTTCACAAAGTCCTGTGTTGCATTTGAACTGCTTAACGTTCAATTTAGTAGAGAGTGGAATCTCTGATTCTTTGACCTTGTTAAAGAAGGTCTCAGTAGGGATAATATTATTTATTTCAAAAATGGCAAGTATGTATGTTACAATGTATGAACATATGGTATGGCTCTCATAGTCGCTGTAGTGGTTCAGGAAAGATTGATGGGAAGAAGTGGTCAGTAAATCCCCGTTTGAAGCTTGGGCCAAGTGAGTCGACAATGGAAGATATGTGCTGAGTCAATTCGGGCCGGTTTTGACAAAACGCTGTTACTATCGAATGTTCCATATATTTGCTTGCTGACCTACTAAGTAGAGTACTCACCTCTGTGGTACGGATCGGGTCTGCGCCGTGTAGTGCCGCGGAATGGGTTAGTGCAGAGTACGAAATACCGAGAAGGACCAGGTTATCCGTCATAATCCGGTCGAGAAGCGAGGATGGGAGTAAGCCAATGCCGCACCAGACCACGGATGAATTCGGTATGTGTTGGCTGGCCTGGATTGGAAGTATCATAGTCGGAACCAACAATCGCGATGATTTGGTTTGAACCGATATTTGGAAGTAGTATTTCAACAGCGTGATTAGCCGGGGTATGGGGAACATCTGTTGATGTGTCAGGGACGGGTGAAGGTACGGTGGTTCTTCAACATGCTGGAGAAAAGATCCAAGGTGTTCGTGGAGGGTCCAGATACCGTGGAAGTCGTGGCACTCCTGTAATTGCTGAAGAGGTCAGGGCTAATGGGCGGCAGTTTCGGGCCTACCAGGATGCGCCGAATCAGTTGTTGGATGCAGGTAAAGTGGCTGGTAGTGAACTGGTGGCTACTGGGGCAGACAGGGCGGGGGTCCATTTGGTTGTTCCAATGGGACCTATACGACATATTATAGGGATAAAATTATGTCTCCAGGGCGTCCTCTGGACGGCTCGGGTACTCTGATTTAGGAAGGTATCTACTTCCCTAACTAAATATATTGGCTCGCATTGTATCATGCTTATTAATGTATTGGGCCATGAATCTTTACTCCGTAAGGGGCAACACAGCGTTATGGTAGATTGTGTATATGAACATAATATAGTAATTGGGCAATTAACTGCCATGGTGGATTAGCCCACGCATTATGTTCGGAGAGGTCTAGTTGAAAGGTATCTCCTAAAGGATGATTTGAAGTCCTGTAATTCTTAAGTTGTGCATTATGATGTGCAGTAAACATGTCAACTGTATGTGGTCCAAATATCTTTTGAGCCAGTTTAAACCCCCTGGGGTTACATTTCCAATCAGTGGCTAGTATCTCACGTACGGATTTATTAAAGTCCGGTACGAAGCGTGATAACATATCCGGTGAATGGTTATGTACCCCCGGTAGATGTTTAATATCAAAATGAAATTTTGATATTGTATCATGCCATCGGCTCAGTAATTAAGAGTCTGGCTTCATTTCCTTCATATATTGAAGGGTCTTCTGATCACACATCAGCGTAAAAGCTGTTCCGTATAAGTATTCGCAGAAGTGTGTTGAAGCTGCTACTATGGCTAGTAGCTCTTGCTCTACAGTTGGATAATTCAGCTGTGATGCATTCATTGCTCGGCTAAAAATTGTATATACCTTGGTTTATTATTTATAAACTGGTATAGTACACCTCCGAGTGCCAAGTCTGATGCGTCCGTTTATATTTCAAAAGGCACGCCATCGACTGGTCCTTGTACAACAGGGGCTTGTTGGACTGCGTGCTTGAGCGCTTTAAATTCGTCATCACACTCTTTAGTCCACAAGTCTCCTAGTTTGCCTTTATGTCATCTTAAGTGTCCAAAGGGTTTAAGATAATCAGCCAAGTGTGGTAATCCATCTGAAAAGAAGTTTACAAACCCACTCATGCTGTTTACATCTCTTTCTGTAGTTGGTGTTCGCCAATCTAACAGGTGTTCCACCTTACCGGGGTCGATTTCAATACCTTCCCCAGATATACGGTAGCCTAAAAGCTGTATTTCGCTCATGGCGCAGTGAAATTTCTTCTCGTTAATCTTGAAGTTTTGTTCGTTGAGTCTCTGAAATGAAAGACTCGCCTGACTAATGCGGCATATTCGCTCAAACCTGTATTATTTACCTTTCCAGGTAAACTAAAGTACTTACGATGGGGTTCATAAATTTGCATTTGATGATACCCCTGTGTTAGGTCTATGGAAGTAAACACCGGACCACCTTCCATTCGTCTCAGTAATTTCTTTATACGAGGGAAATGGAAACTATGAGTCGGCAATAACTTATTTATTGGACTCATATCTAAATACTCGGACTTTCTTAAATGTTCCGTCAGAGTTGTATTGATCAACTGCCAATAATGCTAAGTTAACTGGCGTTTGTTGGTAATTGATTTCGATTACCCCATCGGATAACCAATTCTCAACTTGTTCTTTAACTGCAGCTTCGTGTCTCCAAGTAACATAGCTTCTTGGAGGGCATTTGAGCTTAGTAAAGTCTACCTTGGTTAAGTCAAGGCTAATATATCCGTCGTTAAAACGGAATTTTGCCCAATCTGTAATCTTTATCTTCTTATTTACTAGAATCAGATCCATGATTTTGTCCGCAAAGTCAGGTATTAATGCCCTGACTGTGTCTGACGGGGGCTTATATGGTTTCAGACAGTTATCGTCTGATTGATCCTTTAAAGGACCTATGTTATTTGGTAAACCAATTACGGTTTTACCTAGTGTGAGTAAGTCACTCATTCCGACTATTAAGTCGTACTCCTGTGACATCTTAACTATCACAGCTTGGGTAGTGATATTTCTATCATCGGCCAGGGAGATTTTAACATCTGTGGCCATGGTGTCACACTTAGAAGCTTGTCATCTGCTAAGATTAGGTGAGTAGTTTGAGTGCGCCTTTCAATATATTTCATTAATGCAAAACGGTCGGATATACATTAAATTTCTGAACCAGGATCAATAAATGTAAGTACTTTATTTCCGTTGCAATACACAGGGATTATTACACGCTAATCTAAGGAGTCGTTGTATTTTCTTTGTAATGATTGTACCGGGTAGTACTTTCACTCCAACTTAATGTCGGGAATTTTGTCACAAGACTTGGCGTGATAGCCATTGGTCTTCCGCGCGTGCCCGTTTATTAGGTCGCGTTGATTGAGTGGAGTCGCGAGCACGTGTCTGGCTAGGACGCGTCTGATGAGGTTTATCATCTGACGTCTGGCGTGAGAGGTACCCTTGATCAGCGAGCTTGCGCGGTTTCATATTTACCGCCTTTCCCTTCGAGGTTACTCGGTGTGCGGGGAAAAGAGCGGATATAGTATCATAAAACTGTTCCCACGCAAGTCGGGATGGATGAAACTTTGTTTCATGTCCCTTGTCTCGAGCCTCAGTTGCGTATTTACGTCGTAACTCGTTGTACAGACTTTCACGGTCGTTGTTCCCTATGTTCTTACAGAAAACATGCATAATCAGGAACTCGTACCATCGCTGCGCCTTTTTTTTGTGTTATATCTGGACCCTTTGAGGTCAGCATCAAGTTTCAGAGTGTAACTCTGAATAGGAGTATTCTCAACTGATTCAGTTAAGATTGAACTCAATCCTGGACTGTGCATGTCCTTGCTTAATAAGGACGTAACCAACCAACACACAGCTGGCCAGTCACGACAAGTGTCTAGCTCATGCTGTTAATGCTGCAGGACCTCGAAAAATCACGCCGCTGGACCTAATAGTAATAGTCATGGTAATAATAATCCCGACGATAATCAAGGGATGGAAAATTCGGGTGCAAGCAGAAGTACAACCATTCGTCCAGCCATATTGATGAAGGGTTCGAGAACACTCAAATTACTATGGGACAAATATGAATTTGGATTTAATGGGAATAAGCCAGCAAAACATTTTACATCGGTGGAGAGGGGTCGTGTGAAGCAAGTGTACAGTTTTCGATTAATTTTTGGAAGGTAATGGAGAAGCTTATTGCCCGTGGTAATTCTGTACAATCAGCTATCGAAACGCTATACGATGCATACGGTAATGGTCTATCGGTGTCGAATCTTATACGCGAGATTAAGAAGGATAAGCAATTAGCGAAGGTTCAATAAAGCAAGTTTGAAAGTATATACATAACACTAAAAATATTTTTTGAGAAAGTATAAGTATAGAGTCTTGTATATTTTTTTATTAAAAAAACAACAAAAAGAAAGAAAAAAGGGTATCGGATCAGTTTGTACCAGAGATACAGAGTACTACACAGAGTCGTACAACAGGCATAGGATTGTAGTTCCTCTGATTTACTAGTTCCTCTACTAGTTCCCAGTTCCCAGTTCCCAGTTCCCACTCATCAGACATCTGTCATCACGCGAGGTCACGCCGTCACGTCTCCCCTCTGACGACATCACGAAACAAATCATGAAATGTCATAGCCTTGTTGTTGTTTCAATTCAGAAGGCGATGGAAATATGTTTTATTAGAAGGCTCATAAAAAGTATTTTTGAGCCCTGGCAAAGTATGAAAACAAGTATGTAAATGAAAAAGTAGGTTACATTTGTAAAAATTAAAATGTATAAAATAGTAAATACTGGAAAAATATACGTTATAAAAAAAATACAATTATTTGTTTTTTATATAAAATAAATCAAAAAACAAATTATAACATAGGATTTATGTCTTAGGTCTCTTGGTTTAGGGTAATAATTTTAACGCTTTGGTCCCTACATGATAGTATATTAATATCAGACTGTCCAAGTGTCCATGTTTTGTGTAAAAAAAATTTATCAACAGATACAAAATAGACTAGAGTATGTAAATACAAGATATATTTTATTAAAAAAACATTTTTAGCCTTCTAAAGAGTGAAGAACTGAAGATAAAAGGCCCAAAAGTGAAAGGGTATTCAGTATCGACTATCGAGTATTGAGTATTGACTCTCTTGACTGAGCCTTGAGTGACTGAGTTTACATAGTCATATTGACCTGTCGTCCAGAAGAAGGCTACATATGCAAATTGCAAAAATGGACTTCGAGAGTCGAGAGTCAAGACTCAAGAGTCCCTCGATTCTCGAACACTGCACAGTGGTCTTATAGAAGACAACTCGTAAATAATGACATAGTCAAGATACTCCAAGCGCCCGAAAGGCAACGCGAGTAAAATAAAGATTTCAAAAGAATTTTGGACAAACTGGTGAGTGGTGAGTAGAGAACTGGATGTCTATTGTCTTAGCGACGATAACGCCGCTCTTCTTGGTTTAGTCTTAGGGATTAGGCTCTTGGCCCTCTTCTTGGGAGTACTAGAGAGTGAGGAGTGGTGTGTATTGGAGTTAGGACTAGGAGTGATGAGTCTCATTGGAGTTTGAACACTCTCGCTCTCTTTGATACTCTTTTAGATACAGTTATGTACAGACTCTCTCTCTTCTCTTGTGGGTGTAGACTACTTGTCATAGTGACGTCTCGACTTCTCAAGTTCTCAGTCTCACACTTCAGTGACTTCACAGCTGCTCACTTCTTGACAAAACAACCTCTCACTCTCGGCACTCCCATAAGTTCTGACTTCGTCTGAGTCTTCTCTGCAGTCTCTTCTTCTCTTGCTGTGACAGTTGTTATACCACAGAGCTAAGCTAATTACGTTATGGGGTATGGAATAGAAGTTAAACGTAAACGCATATTTATTCAATTTTAAAACGTTATGACCGTTATAATGTGATCAGAAGAGCCTACCTGTTATTTATAGGACTAGTTCGAATGGTAAAAACAGTACACTCAAAATGTTTAGATCTGCAAGGTGCGCCTGTGAGCACACAAAAGACCGCCTATAGAATAAAAGTTGAACGTAAATGTATATTTATTCGATTTATAAAAGTTTTAACGGAAAACGGTTTGAGGTTAGCGGGCCCAGTCCCCCCAGAGTGTGCAGTTGTGTACAGTTGCGACCGTCCATTGCTACAGAGTCCAGAGTCCAGACGACAAAGTGTACATGTCATATCACTGGAAATATATAAATAAATAAAAAAACGGTCAAAGTGGATTTATACTGGATTCCGGGATTTGGTATTAAGATGCTCCTTTTAAGACTCATGCGGGTGACAGGGCTCAGCCGCCCATGATTGATAACTGTATGTCAGTTCACTCTTCACTCTTCTCTTTCTCTCTGTGGCTCGCATTCAGACAATCTCTCTCTCTGTAAGTCTCTTTTTGTGCGCGTGCGTTAGTGAGTCACTGTGTGGCTGAGAATTAATGCGCTGTTTCTTGTGTTGTGTCCACAACAACTGTGAACTCTGTGAAGTCAGAACTGCGAGTGTGGCAAGAACTGTGAACTCTGTGAAGTCAGAACTGCGAGTGTGGTGTGAAGTGTGAATTTCACTACAAAACCTCACAGTCACAAACAACACAGTGAACATACACCCACTGTCAGTCTGTCACACATCATGTATTCACAAACAACAACACAATAAAAGAAGAGAAAGAGAAGGTGAGACAGTGCAGAAGAAAAGAGAACAGAAGAGTATAAGAGAGAGAACTTGATGAGTTGAGACTCTCTTACTGTGAGTGTGTGACTCTATGACTAAGCTCATTCCGTTATGTGTATGCTGAATAAAAATTGAACTTTAAATGTTCTATAAACTTTAAAACGGCTATGTAGCCCAAATATGAATGTGCACCTAAAATCCACGAAGTGGGCTATATTGAGAGTGTCGACCAATCATCAGCTCGCCATGATTTTGATAACGCAGATCCCAATTCCTTTGACTTTTGACTACAACTTTGCGCCCGTGGATTTATATTTTGATTGTATACGGTGCTAATAGGGGCGAGAAGTCGAGAACTGAGAAATGAGTTGTGGATATTGCCGGAAAGTGAAAACAAACTGAATATATTATTCGGTTGGCATAGTCAATAGAAAATAGGAACTCGGAGCCCGGTCATATTTGGCGCGCTCAACAGCCTCAACTGGGGACAAATTTGCGGACCTAGAAATTACACCCCATCTGAAATCCATAGGACAATAACGCTTATATCGGCATGTAATAAAAGGTTTTAACGGTTAACTTATTGAGCTTAGCTCTATGAGTACGTGCTTGTGTTTATAAATATACATTTTACTAAAGTAACCGACTGTTGGCTTTCTTAAAGAGCTAAACACTCTTGTTAAAAGACTCTGGACTCTGGACTCTGGAGTCTGGAGACTGGAGTATGGAGTCTGGAATGAGACTCTCTGAGAATCTGGTCTCTGGGACTCTTTTTTAATTCTTAGTAAAAAAACAAACAAAATAAGTCCTTTTTGTCGACAATAGATCCCCCTTGCAGAGGTATTATGTAGCCTAATATATTGTACATTGGTCCGTGCATGCAGTCTTTCATCTGCGTCGTATAACGGTATACGCGTGTATTGTAGTCTGTAGAGTCCAGCAGTAGACAGTAGACTCAGAGCAGAGACTCAAGACTTAGAGTGGATCATGGATGTAGATTGCAGAATGCAGAGTTGAAATAACGACACTCGACATTTCACATTTGACTTTGACAACACAACAATGAAAAAACACACACTCACAAAGAAAGAAGTAGTATATATATATACATATATACATATATATATATATACATATATACATATATATATATATATACATATACATATACATATACATATACATATACATATATACACATATACATATATACATATATACATATATAGTTGAAATAACGACACTCGACATTTCACATTTGACTTTGACAACACAACACCACAATGAACAAAACACACACCCACAAAGAAAGAAGTAGTATATATATATACATATATACATATATATATATATACATATATACATATACATATACATATATACATATATACATATATACATATATAAATATATATACTTATATATACTTTATATATATATACTTATATACTTATATACATATATACATATACATGTATATGTATGTATATACATATATACATATATACA
>NW_014040324.1:42103-49058 GCF_001186125.1 Sphaeroforma arctica JP610 | reverse complement strand
ATACATATATTCATATATATATAGAGCAAGACTGTAGAATATAGAGATTAGAGAGCAGAAAGCCAGAGACTATGTAACACTTTACTCTGTCTCTCCACCTGTATCTCTCCACCTATCTCTCAGTCTGTCACTCGTAGCGACTCTCTTTGAGTAATAAAGAGGCGTAGTAGTAAAAAAAGATAATATTGTATTATGTGTTTTTATATATTATATATCTAATTAATATTTTGCACATCCACGTGAGACTGTGACTGTTTAGGTGTCCGTGTTTGACTGTTTGTATTGACAGTGTTTTGTGATTTTGGCTACAGCTTTCTCATTATTGCGTGTTTCTATTAATCATTCAATCTATCACACTCATCCGGGAGACAGGAATTCTTCATAGTTGCATTTGCAAATTTGCAATACTACTATACTTTACTTATTTAAAACTTTTGGGTATTCTGAAAATTCAATGTTGTACAGTATAATTGTATATAATATATTGTATTGTACCAGCTACAGGCGCAACTTGACGACTTAATCAGTGCGTCGCGTAGGAGTTGCAAGAAGTACGGCAGTCGTGCGCGTGGCGCCGCCTGATTTAGTGGTCGACTTGCGCATTTTTGAACTACATACTATAAATGAAAATCACGAATACAGAGTAATACGAGGCAGATATTTGTTATGTTATTCTCGCGCGTGTACTTACTGAATTTAAAGATCGACATCAGATATCGACAAATGTGAGCCTTAGACACTCTACAACGATTAACAATTCGGTACCTCTTTACAAACAACTTTGTGAGAGACGTGGTAAAACCTCTCAATTTATTAGAAAAAATTCAGATTCTCCTGCGCGCAGTCGCGACTACATTCTATATTAAGAAGGATTTAATCTGGATTGATTGCATTACGATCATCCGCTTTCAATTCCGAGAAAATCAGAATAATTGAAATGCGTTTCTACTTGATTCTTATCATCCGACACGAAGGACAGACATCGGTCCAGCATTGCCAAATGGCTACTGCCATCAGAATCCTTACGTGCCACCGGCGACCATAAGCCTGCTATATTCTGCGATGTAGTTTTAACATTTCTCACGGCCAAAGAAGGTGCCGTGGTATTACATTTCATCGTTACAGCCGGTTGCGATGGCGAATTGCTTCGAAATAAGGATACAGAGGGCGAGCTCCCGTCCTTACTCTTGAGCGTCCGACAAATTTGTGAGTCGAGCAAACTGTTATGTTCGTTTGTCGACGAACATTTTACCAATCCGAACCCATTGTCGTAAAGTTGGAAATTATCAGCCAATTGTACACTATCCATCAAATTGATATCTGATGCGCAACTCATCAGGTCCTCCACATCAAATACGGATGCCAGTGAGGATTCATTGGTCGAAGCCTGTTGTCTTAGGTTGCTGCCTGTTTCTAGTCCGATTTCAGCATCCGCATCCGCAGCAAGCTTTGATCCAAGGCTCGAAGCCAAAGCTTTTGTGTTATACGGTGTCATTGGCATGTCACCATCCTTCGTACCTGCTTCGCTATTTTGCGTAGACAGTATTTTCTTATCCACAGCTGTAGGCCGCAGTGCGGAGAATAAGGGTTGAATCTGTTGCCGACCCTCACCAACATTGATTGTGTTATTTGTATCTGGAAAGATGTCGTTCTCTTGTAGGTCTAAGTTCTGGTGGAGCAGCAGCTGCTGATTAATCTGTATCTGTTGGTGTCGCAGAAGGGCTTGTATTAATTGCTGTTGCTGTTGTAGTTCTCGTTGCAAACATCTCGATGCGCGTTCTAATTGCTCCTTCGCCTGCGAATCTCGTAAGCTGGGGTGTGGTTCTTGCTCAAGCTCATTCGTAGAAAGTCGCTTTAGGTTGGGTCGCGGCAATAATTGAGGCGGCTCAGTTTTAATTTTGAGACTCGTCGAGAATTCAGCATCCAACGTGTACTCTGAAATATCCTCATTCTTCGCACAAACACTATGCGTGATAGTCTCTTGATGCTTCAATGTCGTCTCCGGTAGTGTATCTATGGTAGCCAGTGTATTGAATTCTGCCTGTTCCGATACTGATTGCTCCCTTCTTAATTCGAGGTTAGATTTGTCCGCAGTACTGTGCTGTAATAAGCTACTGCAGACTTTCCCTCTCATTTGACTTTTTCGCCTATCTATATCGTGCATTATTGCTACAAGCTTTCGGTACTGCTCAGTAGGGGGTATACCTGGCATACTGTCATGGGAGTTCGATCTACTGTGTGATAAGTGCCAGAACATCAGAAATTGCGGTGGTACATTGCTGGTCGTGAGGTATCAACACACACTTTCACTAAAACAATCGATTGCAAAGGTCGTGTTCACTGAAATTGATGAAGACAGAATGTGACTTCAATACACACATACTGTCATTGAGTTACCTAAATTGTTGCTAACGTGCAAATCGCGAGATTAAAATTGTTACACAAGTTTCTTCTCAGCAACACACAAATTTTTATTCTTCTTCAGTATCGTAAACACTTACAACACTTCAAAATGAACATCACGAGCACGTAAAAATACTACTTACATCTTCATACACATGGAGAGTATATCATGTTATCGTTAGATGCACAAGCTAGCAGAAAAAAAACACACCTCCTATATACTGATTTCATACCTGATGATGGACGATGCTGAGCCGCCAATGTAATTCTCTTGGCTAGGAGCAAACCTGTGATCTACGTCACTATCAGCACTGTCCGCCGGTGAAGAGCTTGTGCATGAATTTGCCGACAGTGGTGGCGTTTTATTTAATGAAAAGTTTGTTGGACATATGGATTGCAAGTCAATCGACCTACAGTAAGTGGAGGGAGCGCGATAATATATTAATGACTAATCGCGTTCAGTACGAAGGTAATTCGCCTACAATGTAATTATTCATGAGGCAAGATTTCATAGCTGTCCATTTGAGTGACGAGGAGTAAGAGAGAAATAAAAAGTAGTATAACCAGAGAAGTGACAGATCTGCTATCTTCAGATGAGCACAAACTTATGTAGGCGAAGTATTACTTACTGTGGCTGAAAGTATCCTGGAACAGGTTGAATGTCTGGAGCTGATGGTCCTTCATCAAAGCCAGTAAATGGAAAGCAGGTGTTAGAATCGGTACTACAATCTGCATCAGTCGTGCCGACTGAGGCCGCAGAAGCCTGTTCTTGAGATCCAAAAAAGCCAACTTCGACTGTAGGCTCAACAACCGAATAAGATACGGTTCGCTTCCGGAGAAGACATTTGGATGGTTTCACTTCTGCAGACAAGTACGTGGGTGTTTGCGGTCAGATAGTAAATCTTTTGTCATTAGTGTCAAACTCAGATTGTCATCGAGCTACAAATCAGGAAAATAAAGATCTGATGCGCAACTGACTATCGTTCACCGTGCAATCAACATTCAATTTGGAACATACCTATTTTGTAATTCAGATTCCTTTTCGTCCCGAAACTAACTTCATTTTCCTCTAACCCGAAGAAGGAATGCTTTCGTTTCTTATGCTGTTAAAAAGTAAGTAGCATTGATAGTCAGCAACAAAACATGATACATGATGTCAAAGTGACAAATTGTCAGAATAGAACCTGACAGTACGTATAATCTCGGAAAAGATTGCACAAAATAGTGGTGTTGGTAACTTGTACCTGTTTGAGTGACTGTTCCGAGGCGTACGGCCTACTGCAGCCCAATACATTGCAATTATAATTGCGCTCCATATCTTTCAGCTTACGGCGGGATCTATGCATCTTCCTGCCGTGTTCTCGCTGATGATCAGTTGCTTCCACTTTAAAATCCTGCATCACCATTCTGTTGTACTGGTAAACAATGAACCTCCTGAAAATACTTCGCTTAAGGTGTGATTTAAATTGAAAAGATTGTAGAACGCATTGGATAATTCTACTTCCAGAATTCAAATGCGTACGCGTTTATTTAGACAGTCGAAGGTAAATATGAATAGTTTGAGTGCAAGTCTTTGCGTTTTGAACATTCATCACTATCGAAAATGAAAAATCAACGACAACAACAATAAATTGAAAATGGATGAATGTTTATTACAATAAAATTTTATTATGACCGATAGTCCAAGGACTCCAGGCCAAGACCCTTAACTTCTTTAAAAATAGAGCCGAAATGTACATAAATATCAAAAGCCGTGTATATTTCTAGAAATAAATATATGGTAGTTATTATATTTCTGTTAATAACTGTTCCACTCTTTTTTACTCCGAGCCTCCGATACTTAAGCCACGCTGAAGAAATAGAAGAATGATTATGCATTTTTATTTTTTTATGCTCCCCCCAGTGACTGTCTGCAGTTTCACTTTCTGCACGCAATATTGAATATTCACAGTTTCGCTTTTAAACATCACATAAATATTTTTTAAAAAGAAATACTATATTTACATTTTTACATACGCACAACAAGTGGTAGACAAGTATCAAGGCACCGTTTCACCAATCACTATACAGAAGATAATAAAAGAATTGAGGCACACGATCCCAATCTATTTATCACCTCTGGGGGTTTATTTTATCCCAATTCTCAAACAGTCAATTATGTAAATACAAGAGGAGGGCTACATAATGTTCGGTTTTTCTCTATATGAAAAACCTTATCGGAACACGGGTCAGGAAAGTGGGTTTTAACTATATATTTACATACACGGTAACACGGTTTGCCGTTTGAGATTGATAGCAGAAGGCTATGGATTTATGTATCACGGTTGTTTTCCAAAAAAAAGAATAACCCGTACTTGCGCGAGCTGGGGCCACTTGAGGATAGTCATTACTATTTATTTTAATATATCAGGTATATAGTAGTATAAATAGTGGAGGTAGGCTCTATGGAAAAAAGCCTTTTATAAAAGCAACTCAACAACAAAAAACAAAAGTGGTCGCAGCACACGCAGTGTGCACACGGGTCACGGAGGCACAGCACACCCTCTGAAAAAGAACAACAACGCTATTTATTGGTACATCTACATTTCTTTTAAAATAAATAATATATACCCGACTTGGTGCTCATTTGTCGAATTTTCTCAGAGATGATCTGGAACATTTCTGGCGTTGTGGACTGTCTTTGCTCTTCAGTCTATTTTGAATTTTCGACCTCAGTTGGTTTCTCATGAAAAACAAACAAACAAATTTGTCGTATTTATATCCCTTTATATCAATTATCAGTCCTGGCCCGGCCCCTGGGGCCTGGGGCCCTGGGCCATGATTCCATTTTGGGTTTTTTTAAAAAATACAAAAAGGAGGCTGTGCTCAAGAACTTTTAAAGAAGTATGGCGCACACTGGGCCACAGTCCAAACAACCGGCGTCTTCTTGGACCCCAACTTCAACTATTTATACACAAGTTCGTGAATATTTTTTGAAATCGGGTTTTCTAGATGGATTTGGGCTTATCTCATTGATCTAATAGAGATGAGCGGGTTGGAATTTGATACCACAATAGTTCAAAATTTAGATTTTCAAAATATGCCAAATGCACAAATGTACAGGTTTTAGGACATATGAAGGTGTTGCAGGCCTCAAATGACCTCAAACTCATCGGATTCGGGTTCCTCTATTGCAGAGCCTTCAGTACATATTTACAAGCTAATCTGACATATTCTTTTTTGTGTGCCAGAGAAGCCGTGTGTGTGTCAGATCAGTGAAATCGGGTTTGTATACCCAGATGGGCCAGAACCTCTGAACTGACCCCAAAGGTCGAAATATGCCAATCCCTTTTGATTGTATTTTTGGACAGCTCACCAACAGCCGAGGACTTGGATGATTTGCTTTTTAAATTTGGATGGTTTGATCAAAGGTCATTCGTGTTTGAAAATCGGGTTAGAGACCCCGGTTATTGAATGAGTGCACCATAAGTGGTTTATCTTTTATGCGATATACGTTTTTAATGTATTTATAAAAGTCAATCTTATATGCGTTTACGGTAAACGTTTTCTACTCGGTACAAAATGAACTAACGTTTCACGTGAATGACCACTCTCTTCACTCACTTCAGCCTCCTCACTCCTGTGTATTTCTTGCTCAATCTTTACAACTTTTTTTCTACTCTGCCGTTCGACAACAAGAAATTCGAATCTGAACCGAGTCAAATGACAGGCGTATCAGAAAGACTTTCGAAAGTCGCTCCCTTCGAATAAGTGAAATAACTAACCGGAAGAAGGCCCAAATAACAGTTTGTGAAATTTTCAATCGCCTGTGTGTATATACTATTTAGCTCACCGAGCACAGTCCTGTATGAGAGATTGAATGGAAAGCGATAAGGTGGCTTGGTCTGACTAGAAAACGACAAGCAAATGACAATATACCTTTATTCATAATCTCTAATTTTTAACTCCCTTTTAATACTACTCGATCATATCGTCATCCGATTCTTCGCTATCGGTCACCTCTTCTCCGACATCCAGCACAAACTCATACTCTTGATCGCATCCCATGTACGAGTCACACATTAGGAACAGTGTTACATTGTGTGCACCTTGCACAGGCGCCACGAAGTCTAACTTTGAACTGGCCTTCATGTTCAGAGCTACACGCTTGATGGATAATAGCGTGTTCTTTTCCATATCCCCCACAACCAGCCACCAGTTCTCAGCTTTCGCTTTAGGATAGAAAGGCGCCACAACAGGTGAAATAGTATTATCTCCGTCTTCCTCTCGCTCCAGCGTGACGTTCATTGTTACGGATTTTCCAGCTGTGATTTCTTTGGGCGATACCTGATATGCATCATGAAACACGAGGAGATATAGATTAAAAACTAAATATAGATTAAAAACTAAATATAGCCCAGTCGAACATAGTCCATCAAGTTATGGAACATGGCTTCAGATACTTTTCCAAATAACCCATAAACTGTTTAATATATATATATATATATATATATATATATATATATATATATATATATATATATATATATATATATATATATATAGTATAGTA
>NW_014040324.1:20598-41503 GCF_001186125.1 Sphaeroforma arctica JP610 | reverse complement strand
TACTAACGTTAATCGTAATATATACTATGTAATATAGTATATACTATATATAATATAAGTATATATAGATATAATATATATATATATATTTACGTATACATATACATATATACACACACATACATAAATGCATAGATACATATGTACACACACAAATATATATATATATACATATATATAATACATGCATGTGGACATTTGGGGTATGTGGTATTTGCACCAAACTTACCACTTCGTAGTTGACGTCAATTGCCGGGTATCTGTTGCAGAACGTGGCCACGGCAGCCATCTCTTTATTGTTGAAGTTCAAGATAGCATTTCGGTCTTTATCTTCCATCTCCAACCTATTTTGTTTCATATAATGTGTGAGCAGATGGGTTACCTCTACTTTGTGAACAGAAGAAGAAGGAAAAAGCACTGGGAGCTTGTCTCTCACCCTCAAGCTAATTCATATCATGTAATAGTACGAGCAGATGATCTTTCACGAATCGGAGATATGCGGGGACTACTCACCGAGGAGTCGTAAATTGGCATACAGACCAGGAGCGTAAACCGTAGATCAGAGACGTAAACTAGTTGGCACATGCAGACTAGATAGAAAGCAGGCCGACGTATATTTGATTGGTGGGATTACTCACGGGTAAAAAACTCTCCACAGAACTCGGGGATGTATTACGATACTTCACGATCGTTGTGCAGCCATTGCTCAACTCAGGGCAGCCCGCGAAAGCGTATAGAAACACACTATGCATGCTACTGAAAAAGAGGAGAGTAGAATCGAGTTGTATGGTTGTACGTGCTTGAACACCTGCAGGTAACGCCATACACTTGCATATCTATATATGATGTAGCTAATATGACACTCTGAAACCTGAAGTATGTGCACGTGTATAGTAAACCGCAGTGAATATATACGACTTACACATCGAATGGTGACTCAATTTCCTTCTCTTCGCACTTCTTGATGAGCTCGGGCGTAAAGTGCGGTATCTGCTTGAGTGTATTGTCCTTGTTCCACATGGCCTGTACAATCATCTGACACAACTCCATGGTAGCGAGGGCGGGTTTGAGCCAACCTAGTGCGAACGAACAGATGATAACGACAAAACCGATACATGAGAACAAAAGAAATCAAGCGGTACGTTGAATAACACACAAGGCGAAGTGAAGCAGCTGAGTGGTGGCCATCCTGTTATCAGAAATATGCGGACACACTCGTGTATGCCAAACCCAAAACACACCCACATTCGAGTTGAGATATGTGTATGAGGTCGCGATAAGAAATTCGCCGACAGAGACCGAAAGTGATCCGAGTGGTTATTGATGTTCATAAACGTATATTGTACTGAACCCATCTTTTGACTGTCATCCTATGTATGCTACGCATATACTACAGATACACTCTCATCACATGTGTAAGTAGTCGATGTGTACATACCTTGTGAACTGAGCACATCCACACAGGCATGCAACAGACTCACACTCGTCACCAGCATGGTGTTAAGGTCGGACTGTAACTCTGCGGACAGCTGCGTGCGCGAGAAGTGCGCCTGCAACAGCACGTGTGCCTTGGCGTGGGGATCGTTGTACTGAGCGTCTGGGAGTTTGATAGGCATCCTGGTATCGTACGAAGAATTGAAAGTGGAGTCAAATATATATATATATATATATATATGTGTTTGTGTACATGTAAAAATATAGAATATCAAAAAGTCAGATACACATATTGAAAAACAGGCATAAAATATAGTGGGATTGTGGGCGGTTTAAGTGTGCCAAAATATTAACTACATCACACACACAGATATATACATATATTTCATATGGACATATACTGGGCATGTTTTGTGCACACACCTGTCGGCGAGCGCCTTCAGAACCCGCTCTTCTCTGTACCGAACATTGACTGTGTTGAATTCCGAAGCATTTGAAAGAATCTCGATCAGACCCTTCAGCTTGGTCTTTTGTGTCAGCTGCAGTTGAGAAAACCAAATGACGTTAGATACAACTTTAATGCCAAACCTTATAAACATGTTTGTTGTTATTTGTGTAGAAGTATCTACAAATGTAAGATTGCGTAAAACTTTAAGTAAAACATATACTAATACTACTGTAAATTGTATCCGAACTCTGTACGTTTGGGTGAAGAAATACAGTTTCATTCCTCGGGGCCTGGTGGTAACTTGCATGTACAGTAACAGAGACCATAAAAACAAAGCCATTGCAGTACAAGAAGTGAATATATCTGCCCTTCAAGAAACAACATCAGTCACCCAGCGACGTAAGTAACCTCTGTAGCTTTCATACGCAATAACAGTACAACAACACAAACATTGTAGCAATAGTAGTGCGAATGGAGGTAATAGTCACTAAATGAAGAAATATCAGTCACATAGCGACCAGACAAACCTCGAGTCGAATAGTAGTAGATGGCGACCAGCCCAGGTGAGTTATTCAACGTCCACATCACTCTTTACGCCAAAAATACGCAGACATATCGCAACACGCACAGACTACCGCGAATACACGCGTCAAACAACACCACACCACACCAAACAACCATATATATATATATATAAATACATACATGCACATACATACACATATATATAAAGGCGTGTAAAAGTGCAAGGTCGCATACCGACATAGAGAACAGCTCGATAGTTGTGTAGTCCATGTAGTAGTACGAGGCAATCATGCCCAGGTTGAGCGGTGCAACGTCCATGTCGTCTTCAATGGCTATGCAGCGCGACTGTTCCAAATCCGTGAGCGTATTCTCAATCAATTCTGACAGGTGATCGGACACATGTCTGTGCGATGTGCCTGAAAATTGGTATTGATGAAAGAAGAGATTGAATGTTTTAGCCCTTATTCAACTACAGGTAGAATCGCGAGAGGAGTTTATATATATATATAAATAAATATAAAATATTGAATATTATATATATATATATATATATAGACATACACACACAAACACAAACACACACACATATATATATATATGAATATATATATACGAACACTTACATAAATAATACAATAACACAGTAATATAATAATAGTATAACATCATAAATATATATATATGTATGTACAACCCAAGAACACGAGCCCATTCACCTATCTCTGGATAGCCACGCACCAAAGTCACTCCCCCTCACGCACCAATCTCTCACATAAGTCCAGAAGTCACCCTTACCCACACCCACTCACCTATCAAATTATAGTAGTTCGCATTGTGCGTGATGCGTCGGTAGAAGTACGTCCACGTCAAGTAGTCAACCGCATCCTGCTTGTTCTCAACCGTCTTGGTCACCACCTCGGCACACATGTGATCGTGCAGGCGATGGTCCAGATGCGACTCCACCGGCAGTGGCTCGTACATGAACTTCTTGTAGATCTCTTTCTTGCTGTTCTGACACAGCACCACACAGCGACAAATGGCATTGGCCTGAGCGGACGGGTCGGATGCGCGTTCGTTGACAGAGGTGTTGGCGAGGCCGGCCATCTGTAGCACGTCCGAGGTCGGGTAGTTGACGTACTGGTGCGTTTTGCCTGTGTGCGTGATGCCAAACGGAGGAGGGTGGGCCAGGAAAGGTAAGGTGGGATAGGAATGAGGTATTGGGTTGCAATATCAGGCTACAAGAAGGAAGGCGTGTATGTATGTGGACAGAATTCAGTTCCCAACACTTGTCGTACAACTAACTAGGATGATGTGCTGGTGCGCTTTGTGCGTGACGGAAAATGCCGAAGCGATAGCATATGGTATCACCAACCCACACACACACATGCGATTCAAAACCACTAATATCATATAAACAACAACAAAAAAAACCCCAGTCAAAATCGCGCAATTACCATCGTAGATCTGCATATCCATCACAACGGCCAGACTGACCGCAACAGTTGGGGCTGTATCACATATAGCGTGTGCACGCAAACACATGTATCGCCTCAGACTAAAATAAATATTCCATGGTCATTGTCTTGGGCTCTGTCAGACCTTCGTGACACTAGGCAAGTACACACATACGCTCATATAAAAACATACAGTTGGCATATACACACACACATCGGGTATACACACACTTCGAATGCATACACTTACCATCATAGGTCTGCGTGTCCATCACAATGACCAGACTGGCTATACAGTTGAGACTGTAGCACACATCGCGTGTGCACACTATCACTTGTATGGCCCCCGCCTTAAACAGATCCTCTACGGCCTTTCTCTCAGCCTTTGACAGGCCTTCGTGATAGAAAGCAACTCCGTGCGTGAGACACTCTCTGAGTGACTTATCACGTACAGGTTTGAGATACTCTTCTAGTTCCTCTTCGGCGATCTTCAGGAACTGGGACGGTCTCCCGTCGCCAGAGCTGAAGGTCAGCAGATCCAGGGCTGTGATTTGCGCGGTCTGTGAATGGTGGACAATAAAGGAAATTTAATTATACAGTGCTAGACTAGCGGGTATAAGTATATATATATATATATATACAAGTATGGAGGAAAATTGTCGAGAGCTGAGTATAGAAAAAGACCCAAGGCCGGGACTTGTCCAATGTGCTCGTTGGAGTATGATACATGCAGGGTTGTGCACCTGAAAATGTGTACACCTATCGCACAAGTATGCCTACTGGTGTGGGAAGCCTTAACCTTGTTCGTGTGTATGCTAGTCACATCCCCGCTGCGTATCGTATCACATTCTGATACATAAGCCTGGCCATGGCACTTTGACGCGACTATGTGTGTGGGATATAGAAACAGTGTACGCGACACACCCACACCCACCCACCCACATTCATATACGCGTGCGGGTTGAAACACACACTGTCACACAACACCCTCACCTTTCTCGTGGGGGTGAATACAATTGCCGCATCTCTCGCTGCGTAGCGCATGATGTTCTGATAGACGGGCTTGGCCATGGCACTGAGACGTGACTGTGTGTGAGCGATGTTGAATCCTTGCACATGCAGTTCGAGTGGTGTTGGGCGCACACGGGGGTGGAAGTTGAAGTAACCGCCGGTGGATACACCCAGCCACGAAGCAATGTCCTTACCTGCAAGACGTGGATGTGTGTGTGTATGGGTGAGGGTAAGCTTATCTATGTATATATGCATATGTGTATACGTACTGTTTTCATATGTGGGTACACTTCACGTGAGATGATATCACTATACAATACCATACAGACTTCGAACTATAGCACAGAAAACTGTACAAGCACTGCTGATTTGCGTGCGCAAAAGCAACACATTCGAGCACACACCTTAACAAGCAAAAAGAAAGAAGAAAGAAGAAAGAAAAAAAAGAAAGAAAAGAAAACAACGTCACCAAAACGCCACACATTGCAGTATTCCCATGCCACCATCAGAGCAAATACACAGACTGGCCACAGCATAGTCCAATATAATACATACCCGGACCCAAACTAGCCGACAAAACCACAATCCTCAGAGCATTGCTCGTTTGCGTGCTCATGTATCGCATACGGGAGCAGATCACTTCAAGAACAGGTCCTTCGTTGCCACCCATCATGTGCAAGCCCTCGATGATGAACAAACACACCGTCTGCACATTCTTACGCGACTTCCAACGGCGTGAGATCATGTCCCAGTGCTCGGCTGTGGCGATGATTACATTGCTTTTACCTGATAGATGTGGGGATATATGTACGTAAGATAGATGTGTAGATGTATGTATGTAAGATAGATGTGGAGATGTATGTATGTAAGATAGATGTGGAGATGTATGTATGTAAGATAGATGTGGAGATGTATGTATGTAAGATAGATGTGGAGATGTATGTATGTAAGATAGATGTGGAGATGTATGTATGTAAGATAGATGTGGGGATGTATGTATGTAAGATAGATGTGGAGATGTATGTATGTAAGATAGATGTGGAGATGTAAGTATGTAAGATAGATGTGGAGATGTATGTATGTAAGATAGATGTGGAGATGTATGTATGTAAGATAGATGTGGAGATGTATGTATGTATGATAGATGTGGAGATGTAGGTATGTAAGTACGAGTTTGAGTGTGTGCACACAATCACAGGTAAGGGGCGATCTTGCATTCATCACGGGGAGTACATTATACATAAATACATTACCATATCTAACATTAGGCACTCACCTAAAAGCTTGACATCCGTAGACGTCTCGCCGGTCAGCAACGCCACCTCCAGACCCAGACCATCCTGCCCAAAGCGCTTGTGCCAATCGTTGTACCGGGCCTGTGCTAGGTCCTCAATGGGTGCGATATACACACACCTACCCGTGGGATTGTTCATAATCATACGGAAGAGCGCAAACTCGGCGCATACGGTTTTACCACTGCCGTGCGGCGCACCCAGAAGGACGTTGTCGTCTGTGTTGAACAGGATGTTGAACAACTGGGGGCGGGTAGGGGGTAGGAGTATGAGAATACGTATACGTATACGAAGACGGTGAGGTGGGACAACGGGGGTATGGACGGTTTGACCACATACGATAGGTAGATATGCAGGTACACTTGCATCTGCACACACTGTAGATTTGCAGGTACACTTGTATCCGCACACACTGTAGATATGCAGGTACACTTGTATTTGCACACACTGTAGATATGCAGGTACACTTGTATCCGCACACACTGTAGATATGCAGGTGCACTTGTATCTGCACACACATTGGTGAATACGTTTACGTATATATCACAGTTGTACATAGCTGTAGGCGTCTGTCGGTACGCATCTAGCCGTCAGCCGACTAGTGAGTCCGTGGCACAGGCAGCGTCTGTATGGAACGGTACTGTGGCAAGCCCTGTGGTACAATGAAAGGCGTGCACCACAAACAAAAATAAACCCTACCGCCCACACCCGAGGAGTGTGACTCTCTCCGCTTTGTATCATAAAAAACAACAACAACAACTCACCTGCGTCTGGATGGGGTTGAAATACTGGAACTTGTACTGGGCAATAAAGGACTTGTCCCTCAACGCCGACACGGGCAGCGCCTGCAGATCCAGAAGTTCGGTGCTTGGGGGTGTGCGTTCAGGCAGGATGAGTGAACGGAAGGATACCGGAAGGATACTGGTAGTACCAAGCCATCTGTCGGACACCTGTCGTGTACATCAAGGAAAATGTCGTATAAATGAAAAGACTGGCGGATGTGGCTGGAAGTGCGGTACTCGGGGGTGTGCGTTCAGGCAGGATGAGTGAAGTAGGACCTCGGTAAATTACCGATTGAACCAAGCCGTCGGTCAGACACCTGTCATACGCATACACGAAGCGCATTGACCAACCATTCATTTCTACGCGTGAATGCAATATATGCGCGCATCTTCACGTAATCCCATATACACATAGGTGACACCACCACCGATTTCGCCACGGATGTATGAGGCACTCGACACACTCGAGTCCATCAAAACTAATACACATCATTAAAGACTCAGTACTAGAACTAAACTTTAAGACTCAGTACTATAACTATACTTAAAGACTCAGTACTACAACTAAACGTACGAGACTCAGTACTACAACTAAACTTTAGGACTCAAAAGTATAACTAAGCTTAAAGACTCAGTACTATAACTAAACTTAAAGACTCAGTTGAAACACTGAGACTTACCACATATATGAAATACTGAAACTTACCACATGTATGAAATACTGCGGGGCCAGCGGATCGAACACAGGCACAAAGAACGACACCACGTGGTCGTCTTGGGCGTAGCGCTGCTTCAGCAGGAAGGCTTCTTGGTGCAGGATGTGCTCGCCATCGGTATCCGTTACCCAGATCCAGAAGCTGAAGGCAGTTTATGCGAGGGTGTATATAGATATATATGAGTGCTTAATTAATAATAAAAATGCGTTCATATGGATATATATGCGTGTATATGGATAAAAACATGCATATCGATATATCAATATATATATAAATATTGTGATATCTACAGTTAGGCAAGTTGATAGGCCAACTTGCCTAACTGTGGATATCACAAACCTGGACCCATTGGGTGCCAATCCCCTAGGCATCGGCGTGATACTGTCAGTCGCTGCATGCTGTGCGGCACAATGCCTTGGACCATACACCTGCGTGCCCTGTCCGGGACCCCACTCGGCCTCTCCTATAACAGGTAGCATACCTACCCACAGCCATGCCGCTCAACTTTGTCATAAAATTTTCCGTCAACCAAGGAATCCCACCCACGGATCTAGCGGTTGTGATACTGCTAACTGACCTAGAACTCAAGTCAGAACTCTGATACAGGGAACAATTTCACGCCAGAGCCAGTAGAGCACTATCTTATAATTCGATAATTAAAGACATTAGCTATCTGGCACTTGCCCTTGTGTATTAGAGTTCTGACTTAGGTGCTGGGTTAGTTAGCAGTATCACAACATACACACACACACACACATATATATATATAAATATATAAGTACCTCAAGAACGATGTACCTCTGTATTGTCATTCATACATTGAAGTATATCCAAACTTCACTGTGGGATTGCACAGTGTCCCTCTTGCAATGTACTATATAACTATACACATACCTCTCGCTTGTTCCGTGTATCTTGTCATCCCAAATGAAATCGGGTGTGATGGTCAGCTCCACCCTGAGAGAGCTGTGGGTGATGGGCTGTACGTGGGCCGTTAACTCGACCTTTGGCAGACAGTGCACGTATTTGTGAATTGTTTTACCTGAGAGAATAAATAGAGGGGTACGCCAAGGATAGAGGATAGTACACGGAGGAAAATCAGCACTTTGGTAGACAGTGCACGGATTTATGGATTGTTTTACCTGACAGAAACGGGGATCAGAAAGGGAGTACGAGACGACTACAATGAGCATTTGGCGCATGATGCACGTATGTGTGGTTGTTCTACCGAGAGATAAGGCCATGCGATCTAGGCAGGCTACGTATTGAAGACATAAACTCGTATCTGTGGAGTGGTATGACTGGGTGGGAAAAGCCACTGACTCAAATACTAGACACACAACAACAACGCATGTACTTGTGGGTTGTATCACATGCAACGCAAAAGAAAAATCAAACCATACGCTACACTTGAGGACAGAAACTCGAATGTCAGTGATAACACGCTGGGATGCTGTATATGTATCTGGAACAACTCCCTGGCTCGGGCCTTACCCAGTTTGGGAATTCGGATCAGCTCTCCTAATTCCAGGTGACTCAAATCTAAGAATCGGTCCCATTCCAGATCCTTCTGCTCAATGCGCTTTATAACGTCTAATGGGATCTTCGCAAACTGTCGCAGAGGGGTCATGGTCTGCCACATGCGCTTGTCGACCATCTTACACAGGGCAAGCGCCTAGAAGCGTTGTAAGAGGAAGATTGTTCACGATGAATGATGTATTTAGATATATATATATATATTATACATGTGTGCATATTTGGATACAATGCATTCAGATATATATATAGTATATACATAGGCATGCATATAGGGATATGCTTACATATTTATGCGTATATCTGTAGACTGAAGCTGGATGTGATCATGTCTGTTATACACAAGTTTCCACCATCCGCTACAGGGCAAGCACCTGCTAGTGCGATGAGGGGATCGATATTTGAAAACCAATCCGAGCATATACAAAGATATACCGTTCCATATAATGTTATAATTATGTGTAATTATGTGTGTACATAGTTGGATACAAGTGAGTGCATCTAGTAATGAAAAATAAATCTAGTGGATTTCTACACCCATGCTGCTAAAGCTACACACATACCAAGACCACAAACCTTATGTGTATGTATATGATATGTATATGTGCATGGAGACTACTATGAAACACACCTTCTCTGCCAAACCAGCCCAGTTCTTGCGCAGAATGATCTCGTACAGTGCACGGAACAGCCGACCGGCGCTCTGGGTGATGTAGACCATGTCACTGACCAGGGCAAATCCATCCAGCGACAGCTGTGAGATGAAGGCTTGCAGAAGCACATTCACCTGAGGCGGCGGGGGGGCAGATACATTGGAACTGACTGAGTATATTGCAGTGTATGGATACCCTCAAGTACAGATGTCAGGTGTATTCATAAGCTACAACACACACCTTCGCACTGGGTTCCTCAATGCTCTCTAGGACGAAACATACCCACAAGTATACATGTCAGGTGTATTCATAAGCTACAACACACACCTTCGCACTGGGTTCCTCAATGCTCTCTAGGACAAAACATACCCACAAGTATACGTGTCAGGTATATTCGTAAGCTATAACACACGCCTTCGCACTGGGTTCCTCAATACTCTCTAGGACAAAACATACCCACAAGTATACGTGTCAGGTGTATTCATAAGCTATAACACACACCTTTGCACTGGGTTCCTCAATGCTCTCCTTGACCGGGATGGGCACTCGCTCCAGCAGTTTGCTGAGCTCGAGCTTCTCTTCTTCGCGCACGGAGATGTTCTTAAACTCCGCCGACAGCGCAAACACACGGAACAGCTCAATGTCACTGAGGTTAGGCTTGAGCAGCTGGTTGTATGTGGCCATGGACGAGTGCGTGATGTAGTAGTGCGACGCTACCCGGCCCAAATCGGTGGCCTGGAGGAAGTTGGACAATGATGGAAGTTCGGTACATGGCGGTGAGTTAGAGTGCATTTTAGCTCTAGAACGATAGATGCGCATCAGACACGCGGGTACGTAGCTTTCGTGTAGATCTTCATTGCAGAGTGGGACCAGTATCAACCACGTTGACCGATAGCCCATACATTTAAACGCACACATGCACACACATACATACACCAACAAATACACAAGCACGCGCACACGCACACGCACCTGCATCTGTCCACTCTTGCGATCGTATTTCATTAGCCCATCCTTCTGCAACAACGTAGCTGCCGTGTGGATAAGATCGGCTCTCCTTCCTTGCAGAGTGGGATCTGCCTCAACCTCGTCGACCGACAGTCCGTACACCTGGGGCGAGCGTAGCATGCGCACATACAGATATGTGTATCCCAGCCAGGTGGTGGCTTCCCGGGCGTTCTGGATACTATCCAATACAACCTGGTTATGGGGATGTGCGGACAACCCAGATGCATAGTGTAAAAGTAAAAATGAGTCTGAATGTATGGTTTATTCGAATCAGTGAAAAGCTTCCTGGGTATTATGGATACAACCTACAACATAATGAGTCTGGGAGGCATATTCATAAGGCAATTCCATCGTATGTGTAGTACACTGCACATTTCATCTAGAGACTGATAAAACTACCTCTACGTACAAATATATAACGAAGAAGGTACGAGCCTTTGAACCCGTTTAACCTGTGCCGATGTTAAATTTATGCACACAGACTATATACACAAATACAACTAACTTACCTCTGCATTAAGCGCATCTGCCAGATGGCCAATCAATTGCGATTCGACGGGCAATTGCTGATTCAGCAGACTCAGGTAGAAGTACAGCTCCTGGTGGGATGTGATCATAATCGCCTCTCCCACACTATCGAACTGGGGTCTACCCGCACGCCCAAACATCTGCAGCACATCCAAGAACGACAACTCTACCCATCGACCCTCCTCAGGAGAGTATACCTGCGTACCCTTGATGATCACAGTGTGTGCGGGCAAATTGACACCCCACGCCAGGGTGGAGGTGGATACGAGCACCTGGATGTGCTTGTCCGCGAAGAGATCTTCGACGAGTGTGCGGTCCACTCGGGACATACCTGTGGGATGTAGAAACATTTTGATTGAGTAGGACGCAATATATATATATATATATATACATACATACATATATATATATATCACTACACACACACACATATATATATATATATATATATCTACACACACACACACATATATATATATATGTATTATATTCAAGAGACCAATTACACACAAATATACGGCATACTATAAGAAGAGGCACGATATTCATATACTCGACAGGTGTGAATCCGGATATATAGGCACATACATCACACACAGAGGTGTCTTCCCTTTTTTCTGTATATGGAATACCTGCGTGATGGATGGCAAATCCGTATGGTAGCAGATCCTTCAACTCCATATTCTTTGTGTTTTCGGTTTCTGATCTTAAAATCTCGTGCGACGCACTATCCTCGCGCAAGAACTTCGAAATCGTGTCTTCGGACAAACACATGTCTCGTACAGCCCGGGCAGTCTATAAAGATTTGGTTAACAAATAATTAATGAGCAGCAATATAAATATACATATGAATATGGTATACTCCATCGGTATGTACATATATATACAGATTCGTACAAAAAAGTTCAATAATTTACAATCCGACACACATCCGATGTGATACCGTGCGTTCGGCAGAACGCATGTCTCGTACAGCTAGCGGAGAATAAACTAGATAAATATACCTATATATATATATACATACATATACATTTACACATATACATACACACACACACACATATATATATATATATATTATTCCACGTACATTTCCGGTTTCCTTTCGAGAGTGGACGAAGATCAGGATCTGTTCCTTGCCGGCGTACTCCATGACTTTGGTATAACAGATTTCGTTGGCAACCTGGAATCGCTTGAGCGCTTTCTTCTCAGTGATGCCAATGTACTGCTGGTTTAGCGGAACCGGACGGAAGCTGTTGTCGAAGTAGAACAGGCCCTAATAAAAGGACATAGCGATTACGGGTGAACAGAATGAGTATACAATTCAAGATTGCTGCAGACTGATGTATGAATATAGTTTAGGGGTCAACACAGGTTCAATATTTCATGTGTTGCACATGTCCTGCAGAAACAGATGGAAACTTCTGTAGGAGATGAAAAATCCTAGGCGAACTAGGCGTGTGTACATGAGGAGAGTAGCCCAGATACACTTTGGTATTAACGCATACGCACGATATATATAAAAAGTACATACATACATACATACATACATACACAGACACACACACCATATATATATATATATAAATAGACTTATAGACACACCTTTGCCGGGTCCACTCGCAGGAACGTCGCCACATCCTCGTAATTGGGCAGGGTGGCCGACAGGCCCACCAGGCGCGTGAACTGCTGCGTCGCCTCAATCGTGCGCAGTGTGCGTGCCACAATACACTCCAACACAGCCCCGCGGGTGTCGTGCAGCAGATGTATCTCGTCTATGATCACCAACCGTACCAGCGACGCCACACTCCTGTCGCCACCTTTGCGCGTGACGATATCCCACTTCTCGGGTGTGCAAACAATCACCTGCGTTGCGGCTATCTGTTCCTTGCTCATCTGCGAGTCACCCGTGAGCTCGCCTACAGTCACGCCGTACGCCTTCAGTCGCTTGGTGAAGTTACCGACCATCTCAGACACCAGCGACTTCATGGGAGCTATGTACACCACCTTGAACGCGTCCAGGTTGTATGTGCCTGTAATAGTCGGGGTGGGGGAGACAGGATGTGGGTGTGTGTCAGTAAACGGGAGGGTATTCAGATTGTGAATGTGTGTGATGGAGGGATGGTAGATGCCTGGGGTGTTGTGGCGAGTGGATGGATTCGGCTGTGTGTTAATAAACTCGAATGGCATATGTTTGCGATGTGTGTGATGACTGGAGTAGACGAACACCTCCGTATAGCGGTTTAGGGTTTAGATAAGAAAGAGAGCCGTGAATTAAATGTACCTATGGTAGTGTGCAGAATAAAAAAATTCGGGCGTGTGTCAGTGCATTGGAAGGGGTCCAGAGCGTACATGCTTGTCATGACGAGACAGGGAAGGTATACGGGTGAGAGAACTGTGACAGCGCACCACTGTTCCGATTAAACAGAACCCTTGACACCCACACACAACACGTAGTACAGCTATAGGTAACAAGCTCACATGTGACGTAGTACAGTTATAGGTATCAAGATCGTATACGATTCACATGGTGTGGAGAAAGGCGTACACCTATGCCTCATTAGGGGGCTGAGACGAAGGCAGATGTACAAAAATGGGTTAAGCCGGAAGTGAACAAATATATATTAAAGTTGAAAACAGCAGCAAACAAATGAAATAGTAGGGTTTGCCGTCACAACAGGAAGTATGCAGATGCATGAATAAGATTTTCAGACCAAGTCGGAAGTGCACAGATGTCATCGTCGGGTGCGTAGGTGCAGCACGAAGTGAGTTCACAAGTGTAGTAATGGGACATACCATCGGGCAGCTGATGTTTGCCAATTTCTCTGAGCACCGTCATCATGGCTACGTTCGTCTTTCCAGCTCCCGTTGGCGCACACAGCAGCACATTCTCGTCGGAGTGTATGCATGCGTTGTACAGCCTGCTTTGTATTCTGTTGAGCGTCTTGAAGTGGCCGAACGCGGCGTGTGTGTACTCTGGCATGTCTTTGATGTTAATAAGCTTCTCGTTGGTAGCGTATGGCTTGGCCTGGGCGGCCGGGATGTGTATCTCTTCGTACCCTTTGCGAGTCTTCTTCACAGACCCTTCGGGTAATTCAACCTATTTTGAGTCGGGGCATAGTGATTTAGAAACGGGGTTAGCAAGGATAGAAAGACGTATACATATATCCGGAAGTAGACGCGAGAATCTTTCTCACTAAGATCTCTCAGGCAGTTTAGTCTGTTTATTGATGCGTATACTGAGAAGAAATAAGATAATATAATTGATACAATTGCAGCACACACACAGATGCCTTATATATGTAAAATGGTCTAGAGATAGAGGTGCAAGAGGATTCGCCCGTTTCTCTTACGCTCACTGGCGTAGAGCAATATTACTGTTACTGTTAGATACAAAGATATGCGTTGCACACTTAAGGATTTGTGAGATACGAGCACAGATTGCTTATATGTGTGGCTATGAGATGATAATACACATAAACATACATGTATTCATTGTCATAGCGGTGGAACAATAGCAACACATACATACAATCACAGGTCCACAGACTAAGATCTATACCAGTACAACACATACATACAAGTGCAGGCCCACAGACCAAGGTGTACCGATGCACCATATATGAGTCAGTACATACCTTTTTGTTGGCCATAAAGTGACCACCCTGATCCAAAACAAGGTCCTGAATGTCAATGTTATGCGCTCCCGAAAGCGCATTGCTGTTTCCAGAATCAACGTCCATCTCCTCCAACTCCGCATCCAAACGAGCTGACAACCAAAAGTCGAGTATAGACCATTAGCCGCTGCATGCACATACCAAACCTACAAACGTGCACTCAAACTCTCGATTTCAAACAGTGAAGTTATTGGGATTTCCATGATTCCATAACCAGGTTATGAATTAGACCTACGAATGACCTAGGGGTGCGTGAATGGAGCCAAACCAACTCAAAACCAAAATTACACAGGGTACGCAAATTGCACATAAACCGAGATACAAAGATATACAGAACCACAAAACTCCCAATCCTCACACAAACACGGGTACATAGATACACAGAGAAATCGCACCTTTACCTAGACGATCCACACGCACCGCAACGACCCAGATACACAGACAGACACATGGTACCTACGTTAAACAATGAAGCACACACAACACACAGTCCGGAATACACAGACACATCACAGCAATGCAAACATAACCGAACACACAAACACCGCCTATAATCACACAAAAGTACATTACCCCCAACCCCAATGGCACATACTGCACATATCCAAAGTCACCCAGAACCCTGCAACCGTATTCACAGTCGCACAGATACACAGCCCCGATGTGTGCACGTGCTCATACCATTGCGACGGGTGCGGCCCTTCTGTAACTGCTGGCTACCCACTGCATCTCCCAGTAGCAGGTCCACCACTTGCGATAGTTCTGGCATAGACCGCATGGTTTTCTCAATCACCACCTTGTCCTCTTCCGTCTATTTAGGATAGAGAGCAGATGAGTATGAGCGTATGCTTCGCGTATGTATACTTGCGCGTGTGCGTACAATCGTCTTCGAGTTGACAGTATCGACTCGTGCATATGTCAGACTGACCTAGTTTTAAGATTTAGCCATGTATGGTTCACCAAGATATTAACACATGTTGGCCGTTTTTTATTTTAAGAACCTTGAGAACCCTTCCTAAACTAATTGTTTCTAATTACTTGCGTATTCCGTTAAATATATAGACACCTCTGTGTATGCATGCATGTATGTATGTATGTATGTATGTATTTATGTATGTATGTATGTATGTATGTATTTATGTATGTATGTATGTATGTAAGCGCATGCGTAAAACCTCATCTGGGTATGTATATACCTACATATCCAATCATAACGTTATACCTAGTACTCATAGCCCGGGCTGAGCAACATGACCACATACCTCGGCACTGGCGCGTTTGAGACAGTATAGTACAGACAATCTGTTTTTCCTGACTAGCTTCACAAATTCGAACTTGTCGTAACCCAACAGCAGCACGAGTTTATTCTCGACGTCACGCTCATCCGCTCCATTCTCCAGGATATCTACAGAACGGAGGCGAATCCGATGCCGATTTAGTAATCAGAAATTGTACAAAAAATCCAATACTAGATGGAATTCTTGCTTTTGGAAGATTTAAAATATAATTTCCAAATTTGTATCGAGGACGGACGTAAACCTCATTTGAATATAGAAAGTGTATGGATGGGGGATCATACCATTCTTATCTTGTGAGGGTAACTATACTTAGCCCTATATGCATGTGTATACGGTTGTGCGATCTTGAATGTTTATGTACTGTGATACGAATCCTGGGTACACAGAGAATAGAATTGTAGGCATGTAGCAGCCAACACATGCACATGCAATGCTGTATGGAACTCCGGCCATATATTACTACTACACACAACAAGGACAGCGTACATCACCCCAGCAACGACACAAACCAGAGCACCGCCCAAAATATATACAATTGATGTCGTATGAGAATGTACCAAACTGACTACACTTACGCCGCACTTCCTTGGACATTCTCCACCAAGTATCAGCATCATCATAGAAACTTGCCTACTGTCACCCAGCCAATATGTGTCAATATCACAATATCACAATATATATATATACACAAATATATATATATATATATAAACACTCACCAATCAATACACACATACACACTACAAATTCACCTACCAAACTGACTACACTTACGCCGCACTTCCTTGGACATTCTCCACCAAGTATCAGCATCATCATAGAAATTTGCCTACTGTCATCCAGCCAATATCACAATATCGCAATATCACGATATCACAATATATATACATATATACACACTCACACACAAATATATATATATATATATAAACACTCAGCAATCAATACACACATACACACTACAAATTCACCTACCAAGCACATCCTTAGACATCTTCTGTGAAGTAATAGCATCATCGTAGAATCTTGCCAGCTGTCTTTGCAGCCAGTATGCATCGATGTCTCTGGGATCCACGGCGTCTGGTTGTTTGTACCATTCACTGCTCTCTGCGCCTCTAGCGGCGTCGTCGGCGTTCTGGAGCTCATCACCAACCGCAGCCTGATAGTATTTGGTAATAAAATGGTAAGTGAATGGAGCTTATGATATGATCAGTTTATAAGTGGATGTTAATATGATTGAATGGTAAGTGAATGCAAATATGACTATGATAAGTGAATGTTGGGATGATTGTATGATCAGTAAAGAATGATATAATTGTAAAGTAGGTGAATATAAATATAATTGTAACGTGCGTGAATATTAATACAATTGTAAGGTAAATGAATATTAATATAAATGTTATGATGAAATGAGTGAACGTTAATATACTTGTAAGGTACGTGAATATTAATATAATTGTAAGGTGCGTGAATATTAATATAATTGTAAGGTAAGTGAATATTAATATAATTGTAATATTAATATAAATGTTATGATGAGATGAGTGAACGTTAATATAATTGTAAGGTAAGTGAATATCAATATAATTGTATGATGAGATGAGTGAATGTTCATACGATTGAATGATTAGTGGGGTTCAATATGGTTGAATGATCAGTGAACATCAATATGATTGAATGCGCGATATAACTTGCGTGTGTGTTCGTGAGACTATGAGATACGGGGATGACAAGACGTAGAAGATTGGATACGATCTCATGGAGGAGGTCATCTGTAGTCTCAGCACTGGTGACAATTGGTGGATGGCAGCATAGACACACATCTTCTCCTTCATTCTTGCTGGCTGATATATATATATATGTATGTATGTATGTGTATATATATAACATACAGATGTATATATATACTATATATATATATATATATATGTAACACGTGTGGACACACCTCTTCTCCTTCATTTTCACTGGCTGATTCGTCTTCTTTGATCTCGTTCACGTCGTCGTCATCAGACTCTTCGGAATCGCCAAAGTCGACGGCAACACCCACCTCATCATCAATGCCAGCCCCTGAGAAGATCCATAGTACAACAACATCAGGGCGAGGTATATACTGTTGTAAATAATTCTTTGTACAAACATACCTTAACGCATATATATATATAAACAAGGTGTGCTATAGGGCCAGAAATATATTAAAATTATGTGAACAAATAGAAATCGACAAGAATGGCAACCCCTGACGGAGGGTAAACACAAACTGACATGTATAACAGCGGAACGGATATATAAGTGTGTGATACCACGACATCACGAGACAGCATGTGCACGTTTGTATTTACACACACACACACATATATATATATATATATATGTGTGTGTGCGTGTTTGTAATATTAAAAATTGTCAGCATACAATCGAAAAAAAGAGCGCGGGCATGTGCACACTTACCGGCATCCTCGTTGTCGTCGGCCGTAAAGTCTGTGATCTTTTTGCAAAGTGTGATGAGTTGATGAAACGTGGAGTCACTGATGGGCCCCAGCATCGACTCGGATTCTTTCTTCTTCTCTGTGTCCTGTGTATGAGAGTGTGATTTGAGATCCTATAGCCCTCTATATGTATATGTCTATAAATGACCATATATATATTTAATATATATAGATATATATATATATAAGTAAGTATATATATATATATATATATATACATATATATATAGTGTATATATACGTAGTGCGTATTCATATATACATTTCATATACATGACTTTGTAGGTATATATATATGTATATATACATATATATATAATATAAAAATATAAATAAATAAAAAATATAAATAGATATATCTACAAATAACGTATGTATAGGACACCTTGATAACCCTGCTACTTTAAAACAGTGTGGATGTCATTTAACACCGGAAACGTTATCCCAGTGTAGGCCCAACAGACACATAGATAGGCCCAAAGGCCAGATGGACACAAACCTCACCAAATCACGACACACATATAAACCATACATGTGTATGACACACAAATATCTACCAGACACACATAAGCCACCCTCAATGCCTACCTTGCTACCCTCCTCCTTCAAGGCAATGAGAACCTCGTCAGCTGCACCACAGATGACATCTCGGGGCTGGTCTCCCAATTGATTGGATATGATGGTCAGCATAAGTTCGTACGTGGCCATGGTGTCTCTGGTTTTGGGTCGGTACGTGAGTCCCACAAAGTCGTCCTTGTCCAATAACCGCGTGCTTTTGAGTTTCTCCGGTTTTTTGGGTTGGGCCTTTTTCTCGCGCCTGAATTGGTGAATTGAGGGGTGAATCAGGCACAACTTGTCAGAATGAGAACAGACTAACTCAAACATAGCTCATATACAAGATACGAGTTTTTTTGTTCCAGAAACACTCGCAGGTATATACAAGGGATATCCGTGTCATGGATGAAGCTCATACCCTACATGAACATAATTGAGACAGACACGAATAGAAACTTTGGCGGGTTTCGAGTCTTCGAATGATCCACTCAAAAACACGTACACACGTACAAATCGGCTTTCGTGTTAATTGGACATAGTGCGCAGATACATGATGGTCAGCAAACACACTTTCATTTATATATATATACATACAGAAACGATATATACATATATGTATATCTATGTCTGCATATAGACATGCAAGTTGTCCAATATATGCACCTCTGTCCACTTGAACGGGTATCTGGATCTTCTTTGTCATACCACTCAGTTCCATACCAGTCACATTACTTTTGAATTATTCCAACATGCATACATACCTTCATATATAATAATAATATATATAAATATATAATAATATATATAGATATATAATAATATATATATATATATAGACAAACATATATAATACATAAAAACTGTCATAAGTATACACATATACACACACACATATATATATACATGTAGACAAACATATACAATACATAAAAACTGCTATAAATATAAATATAAAGATATATTTCAATATACATATATGAATAACGTTCCACACGTGAGTACATATTCAAACCCACTTACTTTGCATCTCTATCGGCCTGAGACGGTGCCTTGTCTCTCTTTGCCATATCCCCCATTTTCATACCAGTCAGTTTGCCTCTGAGAGACATGACTTCTCCCGTTGCCTCATCGCGGCCAATCTTTGTGATCAGCGAACGATCGGCTTGCAGAACCAAATTGGAATTCTGTAGATAGACCACGAAAACGATTGAATATGTGAGGACTCGCAAATATATATCAATATATGCACTGTAATAAGCAAATAGATATAGCTCTCGATTCCTTCGTACCGGCATCAACTCAAAGTCAGCACAGGAAACAAATACATATATAAACTATCAAAGTAAGGATTCGGAAAGAAAATTATTATTATATATATATAAATATATATAGATTTATATAAATATATATATACATACACACACACACACACACATATATATATATATATATATAATATATATATATATATAGTAATATTACATATATATATATATATA